>NC_057801.1:88179325-88186496 GCF_018294505.1 Triticum aestivum | reverse complement strand
TAGGCCCCCCCATGCCGAGTTTTTTCTCCGGCGATCCCCACGCCACCGCCCCGCCAACACCCCGCCACCACCGGCGACCACCGCCCGCATCCTGAACCCTAAGATAGATAGTAGGGTACCTCTCCGGCGAGCCCCCTCCCCACTGCGGCTGGTTCTTCCTTCACCCCGGCGAGCCCACCCCTTGGAAATCGACTGACCCAAAAGTCGATTCAGTCGACTGAAGTGTAGCCAAATCGGAGCAGCATCGCAAGCAAGAGCAAGAGTGAGAGCAGCAGCGCGAGCAAGATCAATAGCAAGAGCAGACCAGGCAGGTGACCGAGAGCAAGAGCAGAGCAGCAGCGCGAGCGAGAGCTAAAGCAGCAGCATCTCCTACTGATGTGGACGTCGGAGCCGAGGGAGCGACACCGTGGAGGAAGTGGCCGGCGATGCCGCCCTGGATGGAGCCGCGCCGTGTCGGCTCGAGACCGAGCGCCGACAGCACCGTGAGATCGAATCAAGAAGAAAATGTGGCGATTAGTGTACAACCTCTTTGGTGGCGCCGATTAGGCCGCAGCTTCATCCAAGGAAACGGTGATGATGATGCTCTTCCGATGGTGCAGGTGAAGACGGTGGTGTGGGAATGGAGGTGGCGCGAAAGACGAGGGGAACATCGGGGCAGCTCCTTGGAGGTGGAGGACGGGGTGGCTGAACCGGCGGGACGATGAGATCGATGACAGATCCTCATCCGGTACGATGGATGAGTGACGTCGAGGTGTTGCTGTGGACGGCGTCGTCGAGGAAGAAGCTCCGGCTGGGTGGCGGACAGAGCAGGGTGTGGGGTTTCGTCGCGGGTTTTCGCGGCCTTGGTGTATGAATGGGTGGGCGGATGGGATGGCAGTGGGGAACCATGGCTTAGAGACGCGCTTGTCCGAAATGTGGGGTAAGTTACGAAAGTACCCCCCATCGATTTGAGGCGGTTCTTTTGATTCAGGGGTACCACGGGCATTTAGCGTGTCGGGATTTCACAGGAGGTGGGAGTTTTCGCCCGCGTTGTAATTTCAGAATAGCAAGGCGCGGGTTGAGATGGAGGGAGTTGTCGGAGCACAACGACACAAAGATATATCTTAAATATTTCGGGCTAACAAGGCGCAGGTTGAAATTTCTGGACAAGCCTAACGTGTACTGTACCAAATCAATGCGCACTACAAATGTCATTC
This sequence comes from Triticum aestivum, assembly GCF_018294505.1. Classification (NCBI taxonomy): domain Eukaryota; kingdom Viridiplantae; phylum Streptophyta; class Magnoliopsida; order Poales; family Poaceae; genus Triticum; species Triticum aestivum. Next base: position 88,185,300 of record NC_057801.1, on the reverse strand, counting down.
AATACTTTGAATTCATGTTATGTTCAATTAAAATATTTCGCTACGTGTATAATGCATGCAACCTACTACTCAAATGAAAGTTTTAGTGCATTCCAAACGTATATACTACCGCTTCAATATGAACTAAATTTGAATAATATCTACAGTAATGATTGTTGTGAAGTCAAAGCATTTGAATTTGTTTCTCTGTTTTAATAAGATCTACAATCATCATTATTGTCAAGTTAAACCAGCGTTTGTGTATTATCTTCACAGCACATCACATGATCAGTATCGAGTTACATATGAACTATGTGTACTATATCAACTCGAACTAGATTTTTTGAATCCACTTTATTTTGATTTCAAATCACATTACATTCCTAGCTCTAGCTAGATCCTCATAATCTAAACCATGTCTCATATGTATAATGTGTTTATCACATTATGTATGGTGCCCCGCCCCCTACGCCTACAAGTATTTAGATGTGAGTTGCAAACACCACACATTACCACAATGTCGGGGAAACTGATCCACGAACACCTATGGGGCCGGCGGACCGAGCCCCTTCCGGTTTGGCGGGGGGCGGAGGTCGCACGAAGAGCAGATCAAGGCGAAGCACACGAGCAGTTTACCCAGCTTCGGAGCTCTCCGGAGAGATAATACTCCTACTGCTGCTTGTCTGATTGTATTGCGTTCTTGCTCTAGAGAGCTAAGTGTTTTCTGGCTTCGAAATGATCTGAACCTTCCCAACTAGTCGAACTGAACCGACCCCCCTCTACATTGCGCATGGGCCTCCTTTTATATGCACAAGGGGTCACTGACAGGTGGCAACGCAGAGAAGGGTAAAAATGTAAAAAGAGAGGTGGTTGGTACAGTTGCTTGTACAGAGTACTCTACCTAACCCTGACGGCAGGGGACAAGGGCATTAAATGCCCGTCTGTGTCGCCTAAACAGTGTAGAAAAGGACCGTCAGGGGCGCCACCGCCTGCCACGATGGCGATCTTGTCAGCATCGCATGCCACCACTTACCGCTGGCTGCACAGCCTTCCACCACGCGTGCCTGGAAAGACCCCCAGGGCGACACGTTGGTGGATGCGCTGGAGCGTGGGCACAGAGTCGCCGCTTGCCGCGGCAAGCGCCTTGCCGCGACCGTGGTCTTGTCGCACCCGGAAGCTTGTCGCTCACCGGGCCTTGCCGGGATGCGTGGCGCGTCGTGGCAAGTTCCTTGAGATGCCTCGGTTGGCCTTCCCGGCAAGCTCCTCTTGCCGAAGCCTTGTCCTCTTGACTTGAATACTTTGTTCTTGAATGACTCCAAAGGAGCCACGGAGTACCTTGGCGGTCACCCGGCAAGCCCTTGCCGCGGGGCGCTGCAACTGCCTGTGCACAAGTTCAGGGTACTAGGGTACCCCTACTCTAGTACACCGACAGGAGCCCCCGGGCCTGGGCCACACACGGTGCCGAGCGCTGTTGGGCCAGGCCCAAAACAGGGCACGGGCACGCGCGGCCCGGGTAACGCCGAATCTTGCTCTGTAGCCACCGCGCTCTCCCCCAACGGCACGCGTTGAATGCAGCATCGTGGGAGAGATCGTGGGGGATTCTTTATTCGGAGGGGTGAAACATCCGCCCCCTCCCTCTTTATAAGCAGGGGCAACAGGGGCAGTTTCCCCACTTCGCCGTTCATTGCTTCGACCCCCAGAAATCTCCGCTGCTCCCCCCTTCTTCTCAAAGCCGAAAGAGAGCAGCGCTCCGCCCCCCGTCGCCACCAGCACCACCACGCCGCCGATCTCCCCTGCCACTTCCGCCATGGCTCCGAAAGCCGACAAGGGGAAGGGCGTGAAGTCGGCCGAGGCGCAGCGGCTCGCGGCGCTACGGAAGGAGCGGGCCATCTTCCCCCCTCAGCTCGGCGCCAAGGAGCTGAGGGAGTACTACTACCTTTTCTGGTCGACGAAGACGCGTGCGCACCCGCGCACGAGGGTACTCCCGGCCACCGCATCGGAGCTGGCTCCAAACGGGTACCCATTCTTTGCGCTATTCTTCTATTGCGGGCTCTGCCCGCCCTTCTCGGAGTTCTTCTATGATATCATGAACACATACGGGCTCCGCCTCCTAGATTTCACCCCCAACGCCGTCCTGACGATGGCAGTTTTCGCATATTTGTGCGAAAACTTTGTCGGAGTCCACCCCAATGTAGCCCTTTTCCGCCACTTCTTCATGCCTCGGGTCGAGAGAGGAGAGCCGCTTGCCGGAGGGATCGCCTGGATCTCGAGAGTCGGCAAGAAGGAAGCGTATCTGGAGGGTGAGCTTCGCAGCAAATGGGAGGAGTGGAGAGCGGAGTGGTGTTGGATTGTTGAGGAGAACCTGCAGCCGTTCACTGCTGTGCGCCAAGCACCAATAGTACGCGGCATCGATTGGAGCAACGTGGCCCCGGAAGATGACAGGCTGAAGATCGCCGTCACCAGAATTCTTCGCCTTAGGCTTGCCGGGCTCACTGTAGGTGCTGTCGGTGCAGATTTCCTTCGCCGCTGCATCGCCCCCTGCAGGAGAGAGGGACACCTGCCTGGGAGTTCAAGAACTCGGCGGACATCATGAGGCTGCGCCCGGGCCTCAACTTCAATTTCACCGTCCTGGAGCTGGATGCAATGCTCCTGGAGCTGTTCAAACGCGACCCTCAGCACCCGTTCCTGTTGCCGAGGAGCGTCGTTCCGCTGTGCAAAAATTCTTCACTTGACCGGATCCGCGCGATGATGCCGTTGTGCGACTCTCATGGAATCGCCCCAACTTGGCAAGAGCCGGCGGATGACGTCGTGCGGGCGTTCTTCGACAGCCTGGAGGAAGTGCCAATCCGCGCCGACGAGCAGAGGAGCCTCACCCGTGAAACTACCGACGCGGAGCTGCAGCGCATCGCCACTAGGGTGGAAGAGGCCGCAGCAGCAGTCGCCGCGGGCGAGTTTGGGTTCACCGAGGCGGAGGCAGAGGCAGCAGAGGCGGCAAGCCTTGCCGAGCGCGAGGAGTTCGCCGGCGAGGAAGATTTTGCCGACCCCGAGGCCGAGCCGAGCGAGCCCGGCGAGGGAGAGCCCGAGCCTTCAGACAGCTTGCCGCAAGTGGAGCCCCCGGCTGCACCAACAAGGCGTCTCCGCAGGGCCGGTGACGCAGCATGGCGGCAGACGGGTCAACAGCCGCCGAGCCGCGCGACACGCTCTACCGCAGCAAGCACCGTTGCCGCGGGAGCGCCTCCTACCGCTGCGGCAACTAGAGCGGGACCTTCCCGGTCCACCGCTGCTGCTCCTGCCAAGCGGGCAAGGGAGCCCACTTCTCCGCCTCGTCGCACCGGAGGGGAGCCGGACTTCGATCTCTCCACGCTCAGCTCCGATGATGAAGAAGAAGAGTAAGCTTTCTTGCTGTCCTCGTAGTTCTTCAATCTTGTCGCTTTCATTCTGTATCTGACTTGCTTCGATCTGAACCCATCCCTTTTCAGGACGCTGGCCCAGAGAGCGGTGAAGAGGGCCAAGGCCTCGGTGATCATCATCGAAGACGATCCCACCGTGTCAGCAGGGGGCGTGTCTGAGCCCACCTTGACGGACCTGGCAACCACTCCCCAAAGCAGCCCCCAACGCACCCCCAGCGTAAGTTTATGGTTCTACTTCTTGCTGACAGGCGCTCATGGTTGCTCTTTTCTCTTACTGATATCTTGATTGTTGGATTTGTGTAGGAGCAGAGCAGCCCCATCAGGAGGGCCCGGAAGCCGCCCCCGAAGCGCCATCTGCTTCGACTACGCCGCCAAGGGTAGTGTCCCCGGCAAGGAAGCGCTCTCCGGCAAGGGAGAACTCTCCGGCAAGGGAGAACTCTCCGGCAAGGGCTGGTTCTCCGGCAAGGGAAGACGCCAGCGATCCTTCGGCGGCTGAGACCGCGACCGCAGATCCCATCACAGGTAATCCACTTGCCTAAAAACTTGCCCTTGGGTTTTTGTTCTTCTGGCTTTGTTTTTGCATATTTGCTTGACTCCTCTCCATTCTTCGTTCTTCAGATCCATCCGCCACTGAGCCGATGGAGACCGAAGCCGCTGATGGAGAGGCCGGCGCTGACGAACCCGCCGGCGAAGAGGCCGCCAAGGCTGCCGCCGCAGAAGCCGGCGAGGGATCCGGCGATTGTACTGACGGCCCTGAGGCCACAGGAGCGCCAGGCGTTGCACCGACCGCCGATCCTCCCACCACTGCCGCAGAGCCAGACTCCGAGGAGCCCCAGCCCGGCGCCTACTTGAAGGCCGGCGATGGCGTCTTCATCAAGCTCCCCTGGGCTTCGAGCTCCAGGGCGCCGGCCGAGGGAGAAACCTTTGACGGAGAGGTGCTTGCTTCCGCCGGATTGGCGCTGGTTGACGCGCCAAGCAGCAGCGAGGAGCCCAAAGAGGAGCGGCTACTGCAGAAGCTGACATCGCTCTACCGCGCCCGACAAGCCAAGCTGGCTTCCCGAGAAGCGCTTGTCGCGAGGGCGGGAGTCGATATCGAGAAGCGTGCAGAGGAGCTCCGGGATATCAGGCAGGAAACTCTCCGGAGCTTGGCGGAGGAGCGGGAGCAAGTCGCTGAGGAGAGGAAGGCCTTCCTCCTCGCGAAGGCTGAGGTTGAAGAACAACAGCGGTTTGCTGCCGAGAGGTTATCTGCGCAGGATGGAGAATTGGCGCAGAGCAAGGTGAACCTCGACAGCCACGAGGAAGAGCTCGCCGCGGGGGAGCAAGCAATTGGCGGCGCTCTCCAAGAAGCAAGGGATGCCGCCACGGCTGCCGAGGCCGCCAAGAAAGAGCTGGAGGTAAAAGTGGCGCAGCTGGAGGCCAATCTCCGGACGAGCGACGAGGAGCTCGCCGCGCTCAAGCGCGAGCGCGAGAAGGATGCTGCTACCCACGGTGAGCTGCAAGGTCTTCTCGCGGAGAGGAGCAAGGAGCTCATCGCTGCCAAGGACTCCAACGCGGATCTCGAGCTGAAGCTGGCCACGCTGACGCAGACGCTGGACGCCGCCAAGGAGCGAGAGGTGGCCTTGTCGGAGAAGATCAAGGCCGATGAGGCGCTGCTGGCGAGCATTGCCGTCACCCAGAACTCGTTCAGGGAGACGGTGGAGCACTGGACCGAGGGTCTGGTGAATATCGCTGCAGTCATCGATGGGGAGCTGGCGCAGCTGGGGATGGAGGACTTCGGGTACTCTTCCGACGAGCATCTCCAACCCAGCGCCAAGCTCAGCCTGTTCTTCAAGGGCGTGGCGACAACCCTCCAGCGGCTTCGGGAGAAGATCCCAAAGCAGCTGGCCGACGAGTCACGCAAGATTTGCGCGGGAGTTCTTCAAAAGGTGCTGGTGAAGGTGGCTTTCCGCAACCCGGGCCTCAACCTCACCAATGTCCTCAGATCCCTGCCGCCCGACGCCGATCTGGAAGCGCTCAAGGCTCTTGTCGCACCCATCGTGGACAAGGTGAGCGAGATCAGGAGGGTTGAGGGTGGTCGCGTAGACTAGGCCGCCCGCTTTATCTTTTTCCTTGTCGCTGTTAGTCATGTCATGGGAACAATGTGTTAGAGCTGCGACAAGTTATCTTGTAATATAACTTTATTTTGGATGATGATCACTATGTTATTTCCTTTACTAGATCCCTTGCTTTGTATGATTTTACCCTACGCTTTTAGGGAACTTGTTGGCGCAGGCACCCGAGCCGCGAGCGCTGAGTGCGGGACGTCAGCAGCCTGCTGGCGGTGCCGCTCCGACAAGAAACCTTGTCGCGACTAGCTGCAGCACACTTAAGTTGTTGAGCGGACTCGAAACAAAGTAAGGGCGCATCTAGCTACGAGTTGGTTCCTCCGCGCATAGGTTTTCCATACAAAGCACAGTCATTCGAGGAAGATAACTTAAAAATTAAAACTAATTGCTCAAACTTTGGCAACTTAGCTTTTCTGTCGTTTGCTTCCCGGCAAGGCGAATCTTCCTTAAACGGCGCCTGGTCCACACTATTATCCTCTCC
>NC_057801.1:88161672-88179046 GCF_018294505.1 Triticum aestivum | reverse complement strand
CGAGGGAACCATCCTTTCCTTTGTTTGAAAAAAAGAAAGAAGAGAAAATATAGATATGGGTCCTTTCGGCTCATTATTGCTTACCGGGTGTGGGTGCTGCACAAAGTGTCAGATAAAGCATGCAAAGTAGAGTAAAAAGCATGAAGTTGACAAGATGTGCGAAGCACATGAGCTTTACTTATGCACGGGATCTGCGCCGGGCTTTGTACAAAGGATTACATGCAACATCGGCAAGACTTGTACAAAAGGTGGTTGCCGGAACAGGTTCCGGCAACCGCGCCCTACGGGTAAAACTTACGAAGATGCTCAATGTTCTAGGAGTTGCTCACCGGAATGCCATGTTCGGTCTCAAGGCGGACAGCGCCAGGCCTAGTGACTCGTTTCACCCGGTAAGGGCCTTCCCACTTCGGCGTCAACTTGTTGGAATTCTTGGCGGATTGAACGCGCCGAAGAACAAGGTCGCCTTCCTCGAAGCTTCTGGCATTAACTTTGCGGCTATGGTAGCAGCGCAAAGCTTGCTGGTATCGAGCAGCTCGTACAGCAGCCTGAAGACGATCCTCCTCAAATAGCAGCGCGTCATCTTGTCGCAGCTGCTCTTGCTCAAGCTCATCATAAGCGAGCACTCGAGGTGACCCGTATACGAGTTCTGTGGGGAGAATTGTCTCCGCTCCATAGACTAGAGCGAAAGGCGTCTGGCCAGTGGCTCGATTTGGCGTCGTCCTGATCCACCAAAGAACCACCGGCAGCTCCTCGATCCAGTTTCTTCCGCACCTGTGCAGCCTGTCGAAAGTCCTGGTCTTGAGCCCACGCAGCACTTCAGCATTTGCCCTCTCCGCTTGACCGTTGCTTCTCAGATGAGCAACAGAAGTGAAGCAGACCTTGGCGCCAAGGTCTTGGACGTACTGCATGAAGGTGCGGCTCGTAAATTGCGTGCCGTTGTCGGTGATGATCCTGTTAGGTATCCCGAAACTGCAAACAATCGACCTGAAGAACTTGACTGCTGACTGTGCTGTCACCTTCCTCGCTGGTTCTACTTTTGGCCACTTCGTGAACTTGTCGATTGAAACGTACAAGTACTTGAAGCCCCCGACAGCTCGGGGGAAGGGGCCGAGGATATCGAGCCCCCAGACCGAAAATGGCCAGGATAAAGGGATCGTCTGGAGAGCTTGAGCTGGCTGGTGTATCTGCTTGGAATGGAACTGGCACGCTTCACACTTGGTTACTTGTGCAGTTGCATCCTGGAGGGCTGTCATCCAAAAGAAACCTTGCCGGAAAGCTTTGCCGGCAAGTGCTCTTGCGCCAATGTGGTGGCCACATATGCCTCCATGTATCTCTGCCAACAGCTTCTGTCCGTCTTCCCGGCAAATACACTTCAATTTCACACCGTTGAGTCTTCTTCTGTACAGTATGTTGTCGACAAACTGGTACATACTTGACTGCCGGGCTACTTTTTCCGCTTCTTCTTGCTCTTCGGGAAGTTCTCCTGTCTGAAGGAAATGGACAATTTGTTGTGCCCATGCTGGAGCTTGTGGCTCGACAACAAGGACTAAAGGCACATCTGCTGCTGCGGGAACATCCGCTTCTACGGCGAGAACCTACGGCTCAACCGGAGCTTGATGTCCCCCGGCAAGCTTGCCGGAGCAAACCTTGTCGGGAGCGTCTGCTTCGACAGAACAAGCACTAAGACTTGCCGGAGCAAACTGCTCCTCAGCATCTTTGGCATTGATTTTGGGGACCTTCTTGGCGGCGGCTTCGGGAAGCTCTGCCGGAAAGTAGTCGTCGGAAATCAACTTTCTCTTCTTGCTCTGTCCAGTTGATGGTGTCACGGATGGTTGAGTCAGCTTGAGTACAAAGATCCCTGGATCCACAGGTAACTTAAGTGCGGCGCACTTTGATAGGCCATCAGCAATGTCATTCTGAGCTCTTGGAACATGTTCCATCTGTAGGCCATCAAAGTGCTCTTCTAGCTTTCTCACTTCATCAACATAAGCTTCCATCAACGGACTCTGATAGTTCTTGTTCACTTGGCGGACGACAAGTTGTGAGTCTCCCCTGACAATGAGTTTCTTGATCCCAAGGTCTGCCGCGATCCTGAGACCGGCAAGCAAACCTTCATACTCTGCAGTATTGTTCGTTGCTTGCTCCTTGGGAAAGTGCATCTGGACTACGTACTTGAGGTGCTCTCCGGTGGGTGCGACAAGCAGAACACCCACACCGGCGCCTTGCAGCGAGAAGGCACCATCAAAGTACATCAGCCACTCTTTGCTTGCTTCCTTGACGGGGATGCTCGTCTCTGGAATCTCTTCATCTGGTGTTGGCGTCCGTTCTGCTATGAACTCTGCCAATGCTCTGCTTTGGATAGTTGAAGTGCTCTCAAACTTGAGGCCAAAGCTTGACAGTTCTAGTGCCCACTCGACAATCCTGCCTGTTGCTTCTGGATTTTGCAGTATCCTCTTCAACGGAAAGTGAGTGACAACTGTGATCTCATGTGCTTGGAAGTAATGGCGCAGCTTTCTCGAGGCCATGAGAAGGCCGAAAAGCAACTTCTGCACACCGGAGTACCTTGACCTAGCCCCCTGCAAAAGGGAACTGACAAAGTAAACTGGGCGCTCCACCATTCTCTTCTACACCTCCTTATGTGTCTGCGCAGATCCATCTTTGTCGGGACCAGAGCTTGCCGGACCAGAGCTTGCCGGTGAAGCCCCCTGCTTGTCGCTGGATGCATCTGCCGTGGTTGCTGGCTCATCATCTTCCTCCCTCTCCGCCACTAACGCAGCACTAACCACTTGATTGGTTGCCGCTATATACAGCAGCAACTTCTCTTGTGGCCTAGGTGCGACAAGTGTTGGAGCGGAGGACAGGTATCTCTTCAAGTCCTGCAGCGCAGCCTCCGCTTCCGGAGTCCATTTCATTGGACCTACCTTTTTCAACATTTTGAAAAACGGCAGGGCGCGCTCAGCAGATCTAGAGATAAACCTGCTGAGAGCAGCCACGCAACCGGCAAGTCTTCGTACATCCTTGACGCGCTTTGGTGCTTCAATCTGCTCAATGACCTTGATCTTGTCGGGATTGGCTTCAATCCCCCGCTGAGACACAAAGAACCCGAGAAGCTTGCCGGAAGGGACTCCAAACACACACTTCTCGGGGTTCAGCTTGAGGTTGATCTTGCGCAGATTCGCAAATGTTTCATCTAAATCCTGGATCAGGGTTGCTTTGTCCTTGCTCTTGACCACTATGTCATCCATGTAGGCTTCCACATTTTTGTGCATTTGCGGCTCAAAAGCGTGGTGGACTACCCTTGCAAATGTTGAACCAGCATTCTTCAAACCAAAGGGCATCCGTACAAAACAGTATGTGCCACATGGGGTAATGAACGCGGTTTTCTCCTCATCCTCTTCTGCCATGAAGATCTGATGGTATCCTGACTATGCATCAAGAAATGAAAGCAAGTCACATCCGGCTGTGGAATCAACAATCTAGTCGATGCGCGGCAAGGGAAATGGGTCTTTGGGACAAGCTTTATTGACATCGGTAAAATCAATACAAAGCCTCCATTTCCCGTTGGCTTTGCGCACGACAACAGGATTGGCCAACCACGTAGGATGGAGCACTCCTCTGACAAGGCCTGCTGCTTCCAACTTCTTGATTTCTCCTGCGATGAATTCCTGGCGCTCCACCGCTTGTTTCCAAACTCTCTGCTTGACGGGCCGCGCATGAGGACAGACGGCAAGGTGGTGCTCAATTACTTTCCTGGGAACACCGGGGATGTCAGACGGTTGCCACGCAAACACGTCGAAGTTCGCCCGCAGGAAAGCAACGAGCGCGCTTTCCTATTTAGGATCGAGCGTGGCACTGATGGTGAAGGTACCAACAGTGCCGTCCTCCTTGGAGGACACCTTCTTGGTTTCTGGTGGAGCTGCCATTGCCTTCTTACACTTGCCGGTGGAGCTTGATGGTGCGTCCTCGACGGTAGCGCAGCACTCCGAAGAGGTGCGCTTGCCGGAGTGGGCATCAGAACTCCTGCCGTACTTGGTCTTCTTCTTCCCCCAGGAGCTTCAATGGCAAGTGATTTGCGATCTGTTGTGGCCGTTGCCTCCCGGTAGATCTTGTCGGCGCAGATAAGAGCATCCTTCTTGTCGCGAGGGACAGAGATGACGCTTATCGGGCCTGGCATCTTCAGTACGTTGTATGCATAGTGAGAGGCTGCCATGAATTTGGCAAGCGCTGGACGGTCGAGTATCCCATTTGTAAGGCAATGGGAAGTTAGCAACGTCAAAAGTGACCCTCTCAGTCCTGAAGTTCAGCTCGCTGCCAAATGTTACTGGCAACGTGATCTTTCCCTTCGGCTTGCTCCTTCCAGGATTGATTCCTTGAAATGTGCCGGTCTCTTCGAGCGCGCTGTCAGGGATCTGGAGTTTCTGGAGCACCGCGGAGGAGATCAGGTTCAAGCCGGCCCCGCCGTCAACTAGCATCTTAGTGACCTTGAGGTTGCGGATAGTTGGTGAAACCAACATCAGCAAGCACCCGACCGCAGTTATGCGATCTGGGTGGTCCTCAATATCAAAGATGATAGGCGTGCTGGACCATTTCAGAGGCCTGCGCGACTCGACGGGTGGTTCTGCCGCATTGACTTCCCACACCCATTGTTTGAGCTGGCGGTGTGAAGTATGCAGAGAAGCACCGCCGTCAATGCACAGGACCTCTGTGGCTTTCTGGAACTCCTGCTCATCAGTCTCGTCATCATCCATGTCTTCGTCGTCGTCGTCATCTTCATCCTTGTCACGGCCGCGGGGAGGTCTGTCTCCTTGCCGCTGCTTGGCCTTGCCGCGGCATCCTCCTCGGCCGGGACGTTTCTTGCCGGATCCTCCAGCACCTTCCTGGGCCTTCTCCTTGTCGCGCCGCTCGTATTCAGCCTTCTGCTGCTCAACAAGCTGCTCGACTTTCTTGTAGCTCTGGAGATCATGGCCCTTGGTGCGGTGGATCTTGCAATACTGCTTGTTGGTGCCGTCCTGCTTGTCGGCGACCGCCACAGCCTCCGCGGCAATCTCCTTGCCGGAGCCGCCAGCTTTGGCTTTCTTGGTGCCACCTCCGTTGCCGGACTGCTCGACAACTAGCACCTCTTTGCCTTTCTTCTTTCTGTTATTCCGCCGCCGGTTTTTCCTTGCCGGGGCAGTATCCTCACTGTCAGATCCTCCTGCTCCTATATTCTCTCCGGGGAGTCTCCTCCCTTCCTCAGCACGTGCACACTTGTCGGCCAGGGCATATAGCTCACTGACGTCTCTGATCTTGCACATCGCCATCTCCTCCCGCATCCTGCGGTTCTGCATGTTCTGATGGAACGCGCTGATTACCGCGGCAGGGTGGATGTCTGGGATGTTGTGCTGTACGTTGCTGAATCTCTGTATGTACTTGCGCAGGGGCTCTCCTTCCTTCTGAGCGAGCAGGTGAAGGTCACTCTCTTGGCCATGAGGCTTGTGGCCGCCTGTGAAGGCGCCGACAAACTGATGGCACAGGTCGGCCTAGGAGGATATGGAGTTGTCTGGCAAGTGCATGAGCCAGGATCTGACATTGGGCTTGAGCACTAGTGGGAAGTAGTTGGCAAGGATCTTGTCGTCTCGCCCCCCGGCAGCTTGTACCGCGATGGTGTAGATGCTGAGGAACTCCGATGGGTGCGTCTTGCCATCGTACTTCTCCGGTACATCTGGCTTGAAGTTCTTCGTGCTGGGCCACTGGACCTGCCGCAGCTCACGAGTGAACGCAGGGCAACCTACCGCGTACGACAAGTCGCCTGGTTCTCGGGGCGCGTGCATGTCAATAGAGGGCCCAGCGCGCTTGTCGGATTGACGTCGCGCTTCTCTTCGGCGCTCGATGCGAGTACGAGCATCTTCTTGCTGTCGTTCGTGAAGAACTTGGCGCTGATCGCAACGAGCTCGTGGATCCGACGATGCGGTAGAGTCGCTGTCGAGGTGGATCCGGCGAGTCGGCGATCTTGGCCTTCGGGGTGGAGAGTGCATGGTGGTTGCACCATCACCAGTTTTTTCACCGTCGACTCGCGCCTGGCAACCCTGCCGCGGCAACGATGTGCTCGGTTGCCGCGGAGTGTCACCATTGGCGAAGCCGATGAGACTCTGAATGGTGGCCTCCATTGGTTGATCTTGTCCGACATCGGAGGGTAATCCAGGAGCAGTTGAGCTCGCGCTAAAGCTTCCGCTGGAGTGGTGGGCGGCAGTGGCGAACGGCGCGAGGAGCGCCAAAGATGTCAGGGAAACTGATCCACGAACACCTATGGGGCCGACGGACCGATCCCCTTTCGGTTCGGCGGGGGGCGGAGGTCGCACGAAGAGCAGATCGAGGCGAAGCACACGAGCACTTTACCCAGCTTCGGAGCTCTCCGGAGAGATAATACTCCTACTACTGTTTGTCTGATTGTATTGTGTTCTTGCTCTAGAGAGCTAAGTGTTTTCTGGCTTCGAAATGATCTGAACCTTCCCAACTAGTCGAACTGAACCGACCCCCCTCTACGTTGCGCATGGGCCTCCTTTTATATGCACAAGGGGTCAACGACAGGTGGCAACACAGAGAAGGGTAAAAATGTAAAAAGAGAGGTGGTTGGTACAGTTGCTTGTACAGAGTACTCTACCTAACCCTGACGGCAGGGGACAAGGGCATTAAATGCCCATCTATGTCGCCTAAACAGTGTAGAAAAAGGACCGTCAGGGGCGCCACTGCCTACCACGATGGCGATCTTGTCAGCATCGCATGCCACCGCTTACCGCTGGCTGCACAGCCTTCCGCCACGCGTGCCTGGAAAGGCCCCCAGGGCAACACGTTGGTGGATGCGCTGGAGCATGGGCACAGAGTGGCCGCTTGCCGCGGCAAGCGCCTTGCCGCGGTCGTGGTCTTGTCGCGCCCGGAAGATTGTCGCTCACCGGGCCTTGCCGGGACGCGTGGCGCGTCGCGACAAGTTCCTTGAGATGCCTCGGTTGGCCTTCCCGGCAAGCTCCTCTTGCCGGGGCCTTGTCCTCTTGACTTGAATACTTTGTTCCTGAATGACTCCAAAGGAGCCACGGAGTACCTTGGCGGTCACCCGGCAAGCCCTTGCCGCGTGGCGCTGCAACTGCCCGTGCACAAGTTCGGGGTACTAGGGTACCCCTACTCTAGTACACCGACACACAAATTCAAATAAAATGTGAGAATGTTCGATATATAGTATTGTTTAGATTGCTCGATATTTAGTTGTAAGCTGCAAACGCCGCACATTATCTCAAATTCAAATAAAATGTGAGATTGTTTGATGTGTAGTATGGTTTAGATTGTTCGGCATTTAGTTGTGAGTTGCAAATGCCATGCATTATCACATTATGGTATAACATGTGCACATCACGTGTATCATCGCTATATTCATGCATGCAATGTTTAAAACACTATGATCTCCTATTCAAATATATGAATCCGCTTCCATATCAAATTATGATCTTTGTTAGTCTCTTACACCCACACAGTCCTCTAACCTTTGTAGCTACCACTAACTTTCTCTCGTGCATGCACACGCCCTTCTCGCCCTCCCCCTCCCTCGGCATTCTATCCACTGGGCACATTCATTTTTTCCTTTAGGTCGTTCTCCCAGAGTCTCCACAACTCCTTTCCGACACACACCGATCGATAAACCTCTCCAGCGATGCCTGCCTACAGCATACACACACAGCTTCAATCTCCTCCTTTATGTGTCCTTGCCTCGTGTCTTTCATATGGTCAGACACACGTGTAAACTCTCACCCCTCTTTTAACGATCTCACAACCGCACACTCCTCCCCCTATCCAGCTAGTAGTTGGGCCTCTCGCACCACCTCCTAGCTCCATTCTCTCTGTCTATCCGTCTCGCTGGGCCTTATTTTCCTCTAGCAAATGGACGTACACCGACCGATCTCTCGCTATACATATAGCCAGCTAGGTCCTTATAACTCGTTTTTACCCACACATCGACCGATCTACCTCATTAGTTGTGTCTCTCCCTTCCTCCGACAAACAACAATTGATATACCGATCTAGTTAGGTTTGCTTACCAAACACATGGTTCCCCTTCATCATCCATGGATGCGTCCCGACAGATCTATCACGCACAGGCACACACAGAAACACATGCCCACTCTTATTGATAACATTGCAGTTCCACCCTCAGTTTGTCTAGTAGGCCTCTCCCAACATCTCCGAGAAGCAACTCCATCACCCATCCAGCACTCTACCCCTCTCCCTCCATCTCTCTCTCCTCTCTCTCTCTCTGTCCCATCATATTTCCCATCCTTCAGTTATGTATGGATGTCGACCGATCACCCTCATGGCATAGCTGGGTCTCTCCTTCTCAACACATATACGAGTCGTTCTACCACTATAGTTAGGCCTCTGCCTATCCCTCCCCCCACCCCCTACCCCCACACACACACCGATACATCAAGCGCTCTAGTCATGTCTCCCTGCCACACACAAACTTGACATGTGCCCTCTAACGTTCCGGTAGGCCAGTTGCCCTATATCTTTGACTTGCACACACACACGCAGTTTCGATGGCTCTCTTCATCGATCTCGCACCCACCCGTACTTGATCCTCTCTTCTACTCTATCGATAGCTATGACCCCTCCCTCTCTTCTCGTGGATTGCCCGACCCTCTATGTATGATATGGATAGGCCTCCATTTCACACACATTGCATGCAAAATTTTGTTTGAGATGTCATCGGCACATATTCCCACAAATAATTCATGAAATCAACCCCCACCCCACCCCCACCCCCACCACAAAACAAAAAACACTCACGAACGCGTTTTGTATCTCTCACACACACCCACGTAGGTGGGGGACGTGCACGAAGAGAAGAGGTGCATGCACGGCGCACTTACTCCCGTCTCTTTCCCAACCACACCCGCGCGGGTACACGGTGGAGCTCATTTCTGTACGAAAAAGGCAGCCCACATGGTAATTTGGCATGTGTACTGGTTGTCCACTTGGTGGAGGGAGGATCGTCTACCACGGGTGAACAAACAAATTGCGGCTTGACGCGTTATGTTAAATTAAAAAAAGAGGCAAACCATGTGGGGCCTACCTTAGAGGCAGGGCTCTATACACTGGAGTACTTTTGATGTGTCCCGTCAACTCGCAGAACGAGGAGAAGCTTGCTTTAGTACGCCGTCTCCCCCGCCCATGGGCGCGGTGGCTCGCAGGATGAGGTGAAGCTTGCTCCTCCCTCGCCCATGCGCGTGGTGGCTCGCAGGACGAGGAGAAAAATTTACTACTCCCTCCGTTTACTACTCGTCCCTACTACCTTGGTTATAGAGATTATATCATATTGTTTGGAATATATATGTCCTTAGTAGATTTCAATATGAACTACTAGTACATCCTCCAAACACTGATGTATATAGACGTATTTTAGAGTGTACATTCACTCATTTTGCTCCGTACGTAGTAGCACTCTCCCTCGACCCTCGCCCACGTGGTGTACGTGCAGCAATTCATTCGGTCTCATATAGCCAGAACGATATATACTGCACTACCATTATTGCTTGACTTCCTGTAGAGGCGAAGAGCCAATCGCAAGGTTAATATTTTGGAGATGTCAAGTGCAAGGTTATAGGAGAACGAGTAGTAGGTGCCGCGTCATTTATAAATAATTTTTTTCTTCAGTGGCACGTACGCAATACGATAGGTTCATATGGAGAGAAAAGGAAACCGCTCCACTATATACATAGTCAGGACGTGCCAGCCTACACGGTTGCTTGCTGGGGTTGCTCTCTTCACACCCTCTCGCACAAAATGACTGTGGCCACATCTCTAACATCCCCGCGGATCACGTCCGCTTGGGGAAGGGGTGGATGCTTAGTGTAGATGCGGTGTCCGTCGCCGACGGTGAAAACCCACTGTCGGCACGTCCCGATCAGGAGTCCTCGCCGTTCTCTCTCACAAAGCCGGTGAGGTTGCCTTCGTCCCTTGCTCACTGCCGCGACATGGGCAGTTGCCGCCTCCCGCCGCCCTCCTCCAGGTCGAGCTACGTCCCTCAGGTACAACTCCCTTTACAACCGGCTTGCACCACTACTCCAGCTGCCCACATCACTCCCTGTGGATATTTCTCTACTTCTTTGCCCCGCAAATACCTGATACCTCTACTGGCTTCTATGTACTGTATTTGTGATGAGTTTATGTCTCATCAACTAGTCCTAGTAATATTATTCTAATCACGCTTCTTCAATTTCTTTGCCACGGGGATGCTCATCTCGATTCTGGTGAAACTGCACAAAATGATCCGATGGTCAAAAGGTCGCAAACTTCATTTATTAGGAAGCTCGAACTTTGCCAGCAAATTGAAGCCTGGACAGGGTTCACGGTTCAAGGGCTAGGGACTGCATGGATCATTTTTTTCTTTAGCTGCCTCTGTTCCAAAATAAGTGTCAACTTTAGTAGTAGTACAACTTTGTACTAAAGTTTACACAAAGTTGAGACACTTATTTTGGAACGGAGGGAGTACATATTTGCTATGATTTGTCAATCATTGAGATGCAATAGCATGCATGTTAGTCTCCTTTTTATTTGATGAAATGTTGCAACGGGCAACCTTGGACGCAAGATACATGTAACAGGAGCTCGAAGCTTCATAGCATTGTACAAATTTATCTCGCTGATAAATTACAGTACGTACTAGTACTATACTAGTACTTCCTTCGTTCCTAAATATAAGTCTTTGTAGAGATTTCACCATTAACCACATGCGGATGTATATAGATGCATTTTAAGTGTAGATTCATTCATTTTGTTCCGCATGTAGTTCACCTAGTGGAATCTCTACAAAGACTTATCTACTAGTAATAGCTAGCCCCCACTACTAGGAATTCTCTATCCTCTCCTTGAGCCACATCATCAAAATTAACGTAGCCGTTAGATGAAGTAAATCAGTCATAATAGCCGTCTGATCTAGACGTTGAGAGGCTCAGCACTAAGCCACATGCAAGAATGCAGAAATACCGTGGCACATGCATGTGAGTGGGTTTTAAATCACCTCAACATGTCTGCATGCAAGCATGCACCGGTAGCATGCATGTAAGTGGGCTTTTAAGTCCCATTAACATGTCAAAAAGAAAAATATAATGCCATTATGCAGTAGGAGTTGGCTGATCTTTTTTCCTTATGTGGGATGATCTAAATGATGAATGGAGTTTATTTAGTTTGGCTACCACATTTGTCATGCGGTTATAGATTTTTTTTATTCTTTGAAATTGATAATTTTGCGCAGAGAGATATACCGCTATTCCGCGGCAACGAGCGGGACTCATCTAGTAATATTTAGGAACGGAGGGAGTACTATGTAAAGAGTTAGGTGTCGCACGGTGATAGTGTGAGGTGGGCCATGTAATCACTGAGCCTGCATGTTTTCACTGCTCTTGCACTCCTCTGCTGTAAGAATGGAGAAAATTGTAATCTACTACCTCCTTTTGCCGAAAGCGTGGGACATCCAGCAGTCCTACCACCTCAGTAATAAAGACCAATGAGCCGTCAAATCACATAGACCCAGCAGTAAGTTGGACGGACGAAGCAACCATCACTCTTGCGCTAGTGAGAGGTCACGTCTGCTCTGCCCGGGCATGAATGCGGCACCGATTCTTTGGAGCGGCGCTGACTGTTTCGGGCAGGAAGCGCGCGCGGGCGGTGGAGGGGCTTTGGGTGGGCGAGGTTGGTCAGGAGCGGGCGTGGCAGCTGTCGGCATGTCCCTACCGGACACGCCAGGAAACGAGAGGATGCACCGACTCTCGTGGCTAAAATCGTACACTACACACCATATCTCTGTAGGAGTAGGTCGATCTGTCGCACTCTCTAACACACACATGCTGTTAAACACACGCACGCACACGCACGCACCTTGGTCCCGTTGCACCTTCTAACATGACTTATTACACCTAGACAGAGGGAGTAGTAAGTATACGAGATACGTTGGCACACTGACTTAAGTCGAATACAAGTGCCCAAAATTTGTGTGCATGTTATAATAAGGATTCACTTAAAATAGTACGTGAGCGAACAGAGGGATCAATTGGACAGTGTTCCCAAGCAGTAGCGATATGTGTGAGGTAGTAAGATACACCGCTGGCACTTTTAATTTTTCTTATTAATTTGTTTGTTTCACCCTCTGACTGGTGGGACCCAACGTACTACGTGGATAGAGGTAAGGTGACTAAGGTTGCATTATTTCTGCACCACTGTGGATAGTCTTATCACCAAAGCCACATGACACGATTATGATTGAAATCCTAATGACTCCCACACACACACACAAAAACATGGCATGCCTGTCACACGAATGCAGGAATGTATAAAAGGTTATTTTCCTCTCGTTGAACATAACGGGAGGGTTGTGTAGCTGGTTAGCCTGTTCACTCATCAAACTTGAGGTCTCGGGTTCGATAACTACACTTGAGCATAATTTTTTCCAGGAGGATTCTTTGACTGGTCAAAATGTTTTCTAGGGTTTGCACGCTTCACACTCTCTCTCCAGTATATATATACACGCTGGAGCCTCAGCGCTTGTAGTTGCTGTCTTCACACTCTCTCGCCCTCCCCCGCTGGATCCTCAACGCTTGTAGTTGCTCTCTTCACACTCTCTCGCCCTCTCCAGATCTAAACAAGACTTCGTTGGCCGCTCTCTCCCCTCACTGCTGCTCAAAGAGTCGGCAGGATCCGTCCGCTGGGAAGGGAAGGAGGCTTAACGATGTCGCTGTCGGCGAGGGAGGGAATCCACTACCAGCGCTGCTGTTCACTTTCCACCCAGCGGTGGCGCGGGAGGGCCTCCAACCCTTCTTCTTCACCGCCCTCCCGTTGCCCACCGAACCACGCCCCAAGAACCTTAAGGTATATTTTACTTACTCCACATGCATTGCTCTAGCTGCATGTATACCATGAATCTAGGACGTGGTTCAAAGAGGAAAGGAGTCGGGGAAAGTAGTGGGAAAAGTTGTATATAGTATGAATCTAGGACATGGTTCAAAGAGGAAATGAAGGGGGAAAGTTGTATAGCATAAATCTAGGACGTGGTTCAAAGAAGAAAGGAATGGGGGAAAGTAGTGGGGAAAGTTGTATCGCATAAATCTAGGACGTGGTTCAAAGAGGAAAGGAAGGGGCGAAAATACTAGTTCAAAAAGGAAAGGAAGGGACAAGGCTGTAGAGTTTGAGCAGGACTAGATTTGCTGTGCTCACATAGGGAAAGGTGTCTAAAGATAACAAAACTGGGACCAACACAAATATGCTCCTTGGTTGTTTGTTCTTTGTTGCAACAGACTGTGCATGACCACAGTACATCGGTAGATGCACATGGTGCTGGTGCGTCCACTGTCCCGTGCAACTCATTAGCTGTTGTTAATCTATGGCCCTGTTTGGTTAAAAACTCCCTAGTCCCTACCTGCTTGGTTTCAGGGACTAAACATGGACTAGAGGTTATTAAATGACATAATAAAAGACCATGTTACCCCTAGTAATGAACTAATAGAAACAAGGTGCTATGCGTGGCAGGGGAAACTGTTGGAAAAAGTCCCAAAAAGACTCCCTCGGGGTCTTCTTTCTTTAGTCCCAAATGCCCACTTTTAGTCCCGAAAAGTCCCTCCTGTTTGGTTTAGATGTGACTGACACGGAGTTTTTTTAGTCCCCACACAAAAATGTCCCTGTGAACAAACACCCTCTAATAATGCCGTTGGAAAATTGATGCAATGCCACAGTTAAAAGCAAATTACATGTTTAACGAATTTTATTATTAATATAATCTCTATGTTAATATTAATCAATGCCACCGTTTGAGAAATGCTACTGTCTTGCTTTCTTTCCCATTTTGATAAGGTAGATGCTTCTTTTTGTTGGCTTCTATGTCATCCACCGTTATTGACCACTAATTGTTTCCTTTGCACCTCTGTGTAAACAGGGTTATCTACTTCACCTCGTTGCCATTGGGACCTTTTGTTGCACTGCACAAAACACTTTTGTTTTAAGACTGTTTTGTGCAGTTCAACCAAAATGTCACACCGACAATGTTGCTTGATTGCTTGATCTTAGTGTAACTGCACAAGAGGAGATCTTACTTCCTATCCGTTAAGGCGAATTTGGTTCAGATCTTCTTCTTGTGAGTTGTTTGAATTCCGCATCATGAGAGGTCAGTACTAGCCTTCTTTCACATGATTCTGCAGTGTGCTTTCACATGTTGTGCTACTTGTACGATAATGTTGCTTGATTTTAGTGAACTGCACAAATGGAGACAAGACTTCCAATCTGTATGTGCACCGTAATATCCCATTGAGGTAAGATAAGGATATTTCACAACTGCTGGCCTGTATTTTGCCACTTCCATCAGAAAATTAAGTTTAGTACTATACTTGTGCTCCCTAATTGACATGCCAAATCTTACATTGAAGGCGAAGCTTGTCTGTTATTGAACCAAGTGATGAAGGGGAAGAACAAGCGGAAGAAAAACAAAAATCAACTCCCGGTGCTGTAATGAAGCACTGGAACTGTGATGCCACAAGTAATGATATAGTTTTGCATCTTAATTTATTGCTATGGCTGGAATGAGCAATTGTTTTGCCACTGATTTGATGCCGTACGTAATTATCTCTACTTGTGCAAACAGGGATCTTCTTTGAAGATACCATATATTTTAGTGGAACTGCACAAAAAGATGTTGGAAAGATTAAACTAATCGAGGAGTATATAGTAAGCATGGCCATCATAGTAGATAGCAACAGATGGTTCCGGAGAAGTGCTTCATCTGTATGCTCTTCACAATCAGCCTCCTGACAAAGGTTGGTACTCGCCCACTAATTCATTCATATGATTGAGCTTTGTCATCTCTATTAGCGTTGTGCTACTATTTAGATACTGTCATGAAAAAGTGGTATTGTCCTTGAGAAGTGCTTCATCTGTGCTGTTTTAAATATTTCCTTTCCTTTTTTCGAGCAAATAGGGATGCTAGCATTTAGTTGTCCTCTTGTCTTTGCACAATAGGATCATCTTCCTCTGAAGAAGAATATGGAGTACGTGAACTGACTAGTTCCGATTATGCCAGGATGAAGAAGCACTGTCTATCTTCTCATCAGAAGGAGCAGTTGAAGGATGGTTACATTACTCCCCACAAGGCCAAACTAACTTCAGCTCAGAAGGACTAACAAATCTCCATTTTTTTGCTGTGATGCGCGAGTACAATGTTGTTCTAGGATTCTCATCAGAAGGAGCAGTTGAAGGATGGTTACATTACTCCCCACAAGACCAAACTAACTTCAGCTCAGAAGGACTGACAAATCTCCATTTTTTTGTTGTGATGCGCGAGTACAATGTTGTTCTAGGATTCTTTCTGGTGAGTTCCATTTTTCTAAAAGTGTACTCTACATGGACCATGTAGGTGCCTATTTAAACTGTTAATTCATAGTACATTTTGCTTTATACTAATCACTATTTTTGTATTTGTACAAACAGGGGTGATCGGCTTGATTTCAGTGGGAACTGCACAAAATGTTCATGAATACATTGAATCATTCATTTTCACCACAAGAAAGGAGGTGCCAATAAGTTCAAGGCGTTGCAACATATAAGGGCGAAATCATACAAGCTACGCGTGAATTTGGTTGATTTTGGTGGAACTGCACAAAAAGAACAGTTGGTTTATTTAGCACGAGGTGCCATGTCAATGTCTGAACTGATGGCAAACCCTGCCAATTCCACAATCATAGGCATTTGATATTTTGGAATGGGACAACCTTGTCAAATTTTTCTCATTGATTTTAAGACATGCCTTTGATATTTTCGAATGGGACGCCCTTGCTGTCAGCAGCGTCGATCAATTTTTTTCTTTATTCTTTAGTTGTGAAGTAAATATTGCCTCAAACATGTGAGTCGCTGAGATGCATAATCATCGATTGTTTTGAATGTTCTCTATGAATTGCCAGCCCTGTGTGTTTGATTGCAATGTACAGAAACACTAAAAAGTTGCTCAAACTCTTTGTACTGCTTCTGTTCCTTTTTACTTCGCACATTGTGAAAGTGCATACTTTTTTGTATAAGATTGGTCAAAGTAGAGGTACTTTGACTGCAGACAAAACTTTTATAGAAAGGACCGGAGGGAGTACATGTGAAACTGCTGCAAACGAGGTGATCACCCTGGGAATAATGCTAGTACGTATTGTTTTGCATGTTCATCCAATGCCAGTGATATAGGAATTTGAACTAATCGAAATAAATTCATTCATACACGGTCGGATTTCATATAAACATGCCGGATTTAATTACATTTCATACATTCTTCTACTAAAAAGGGGTGTTTGTGGCCGCATGCATCTCCCAGATGCAGAGGCCAGGGGTCATCCTCCTTTTCTAAAAAAACTAAAAAGGGGTGCGCTGGAGGTATAATTAATTAACCGAAGCTACCCACCTGTGTCCCGCTGAGCCGAACAGAAGCTTTAGTGACTTAACTGCAGGTGCAGTTGCGTAACTAACATGTGGCCTGTTGGGCCCACGTGTCAGTTAGCCAACTGCACCAGCAGTTAAGTGGAAGCAGCTTTCTTCTCCAGTGCAGCTCTCCGGCTCCACATCACCGCCAAGAAGCTAAGCGGCCGTCAATGGTCAACCCGACTAGCTTGGCTTCAACCGGAGGGTAGCAGCGGTGGCCTTACTTGGACCCAAGCGGCGGCGACCTACCGTGTTCTACTCTTCCTCGTTTTCTGTGTGGCGCGGCCTCGTTGGCAGTAGGGCGGGGCCCCAGCGGAGCCGGCGATGTCCTCTATCTCGTTGCCGGCGGGCAACACCTTAGCGGAGCGATGGAAATCCTCCCCCACGTTGCCGGTGGGATGGGGCCTCTGCTGAGCCGATGACGTCGTCTGCCTCGTTATTGGCGGTGCGGGGCCTCGGCGGAGCCGGCGGTGTCCTCTGCCTCATTGTTGGCGCCGCGGAGCCTCGGCAGAGCCGGCGGTGTCCTCTGCCTCGTTGTTGGCACCGCGGGGCATCGTCGACGCCAATGGAGCGGAGAGTCGTCGGAGCCGACATTGTCCTCTGCCTCGTCCTCGGTCTCGCCAAACAGCGCCTCACCCGCTTCATCGCCCTCTTTGCTAGCCCCTTTGTAGGCGGCCGCAGCCTCCGCCACCCGCATGCGGTACCGCCAGCGCTCGAGGCGGCCCTTGCGGGGGGAGCGGTACGAGTCGAGCAGCGCCTCCTGCTCCGCCCGCTCCGCGGCGATCTGCTCCTCTGCCTGCAGGTGCTCCTGGAGGAGATGGTGGCTGTAGGTGGCGTCGGCCTGCGCCTCCCGGAACTGCTCCTCACGCATCTGCCTCACCCTGTCCATATATTGGGCACGAGCCTCGCCGAT
>NC_057801.1:88157598-88161429 GCF_018294505.1 Triticum aestivum | reverse complement strand
CGGATCATCGACTACCATGTTCTCCATTGGGACGTCGTCATCCTCCGGCTGCCTGCCGGCCAGCCGGTCAGCAGCAATGGCTGCTATCTCCTTGTGGTCCATCGTCCACCCATCCTGAAGAGGGCTGGAGCGCGAAGAAGCCATGGTGGGCTGTAGTGGTGTGGACAGGAGAAAGGCAACGGATGTGGGTGACCGCAGCTACGGCCGGCGCAGCATTTTATATAGTAATGGTGGGAGGGCGGAGGGACGGACGTGTGACGCCGAAGTAGCCGCCTCGGCAACCGGGTATCATTAATGTGTGCGGTAGATGGACAAACGAACGTCACTTATGTCGTTTGAAGGCGGAGCAATAGCCTGCAGCAGGAAGCGGGGCGGCCGGTGCTGACTGTTTCGAGCGGAAAGCGCGCGCAGGCGAGGAGATCACTTTACTTGGATAGGATGACAATGGGGACCCACCAGGTCCATAGCCTCACGTATGCAAGTGCCTCCTTATATATATATATATATATATAATTTATTTTGCTTCCTCCTGGTTTCCTGACATCACGGTCCCACACCATTGTCTACCTATGTACTCCCTCCTTTCCGGTTTATAGGGCTTATCTCAAAATTTTAGTTTTTCCATTTTATAAGGCTCAATTTGATTGTTTTCCATCACATGTTCAGATTCCAAGGTGCATTAAATCATTGCATGCAAGTATTAAGAGAAAATTGACCAATGCATGTACTTTATGCATGCATGCATTGCAATTAATGCATTGATAAACATAATTTTTTGAGGATAACAAGAGCATTAATTAGGTGCTTTTGCAAAACTAGAAAAAGTATTCCACCACTCGCCATCTACCTTGATTGGTGAGATTTTTGAATTGAGCATTATAAACCGGAAAGGAGGGAGTAGTCAATAAACGAGAGAATTGCACAAGAAGCGTCCGACAGCTGGGACCAAGCAGCTCGAGCAGTATTTGTGTTTTTGAGGTGTGAGCACTGCAGAGTTTTTCGATGTTTACCCCAGATATTAATTTTTCTCCTCTGAACAACAGCGAAAACATCGCCGCAGGTATTAACTGGGCGGGTTGTGGCCCGTCTAGCCCAGGCCAGATATCCAACCCAGATATTAATTTTTTTCAAGCTGAAAATGTCTAGCCCAGCTATACTTTTTTTTAGGAATACCCAGGCAAGGTCAAGTTGTTATTCTCCGCCCCGCTGGGCTGCAAATCTTTCAAAGGAGGGATGCATTAGGATTAACAAGAAAATGGGCTTTAAGAAATAATAAATGGGATGTAATTATAAAAACTGGGTAGTAACTATAAAAAAATGCACCAAACAGTGATTACTTTATAAAATATTATTTTTGGAATATTGAAAATTTTAATTTCATTAATTGTTACGAGCGGAATGTTTCGTTGGATTTTTACGCAATATAAATATATATTGAAATTGTATTTAATCTCACTAAAATTTCGGGATAAAAATATTCGGATCCCATCAAAATGTGGGAAATTTTATTGAATTCTGTTTTGAACAGTTGGTTGAAATGGGCTGTACTTTTAACAAACTATAAATGGGCTGTAGTAAATTCGATTAGAATTCAAAAATGGGCTACACATTCTTACAAATCTCAAATGGGCTATAAGTTCTGTGCCACACACTTCTGGCCTTACTAAGTTGACGCATCCCCTAAAAAAACACAGTTGACGGGTATGCAAGGCTTTGTCAACTTATAGTCAACACACGGTTCTAGCAGCAGTGGCCGTTGGATGTCCATCCAACGGATGCCGTGCTTCTTCTTAAATCTCGGATATTCTAGCTTCACCCGCCCAAAAAATGATTCATCCCCCTAACATCTGGGGTGCACCATTTCGGAAGCTAACCTGTGGGCCTACTAAGTTGACGTACCAAGGGCTTTGTCAACTTAGTCAATATAAATGATTCTAGCTGCAGTGACCGTACGATGTCCATCCAACGGCCGTCGTGCTTCTTCAACTTCTGGTCTTCTTGCTCCAGCCGCCCAAAGCAGCACCGGTCGTGCCGCCTGCTCCTGCCTCCCGTGCCCGGCTGTGCTGCCGCGGAGGCCTCACCGCCCCCTACTACTCCCACCACTGGCCAGGCCATCCCTCCACTCACCCACTGACCCACACCCCCTGTTATTCTGCGGCGATGGCAACACAGCCGAGCCAGTGAACCCTCGTACTCCTCTCCGCATGTGCATCCACTGCCGCGTCTTCCCCAGCTCCGCGTTGTCCCCTTCCTAGACCTCGCCGTCGTCCATCGTCGTGGTGCTCTCGGCGCGGCGTGGTCAACGTGGTCAAGGAATGACTTCCATCGGACGTGGACTGTACGTGGAGAGGCTGACAGCTGGGTCCACGGCAGCCGGAAGGAAGTGCCTCCTTATTACGCGCAAAATAATTATTCCTCCACCTGACAGCGGGGACCCAACGGACGGGCCACCGTATTTCACGAAAAAATGATTCGCCCCCTGACTGCTGGGACCCACGAGCTACATCTTCGCACGCAAGGAAGTGCGTCCGAAAAAAATCGATTCGCCCCCCTGACTGCTGGGACCCACCAGCTACATCTTCGCACGCAAGGAAGTGCGTCCAAAAGAAAACGATTCGCCCCCCGACTGCTGGGACCCACCAGCTACACCATCGCATGCAAGGAAGTGCGTCCGGGCAAAAAAACGATTCTCCCCCCTGACTGCTGGACCCAGCAGCTACACCTTCGCACGCAAGGAAGTGCGTCCGGGCAAAAAAACGATTCGCCCCCCCTGACAGCTGGGACCCAGTAGCTACACCTTCGCACGCAAGGAAGTGCGTACGGGCAAAAAAACGATTCGCCCCCCTGACTGCTGGGACCCACCAGCTACATCTTCGCAGGCAAGGAGGTTCCTGACAGTCGGGACCCACCTGGTCGAAGCGTACGTAGCGTTGTCATCCTGGTTGTGAACGTGTACGTACATACTAGTCGATGTAGAGGCACGCACGTGTCGTAGTAGAGGCGCACACGTTTCGTAGTAGAGGCGCACACGTAGCATGTACATGTAGTACAACGGCGAGGGTGCAAGAAAGAAAATACGGCCACGTACATACATACGGGCAGGGTCTCTAACGCCTACTCGCGCATACGCACATGTCTAGGTCGGAACAGAGAAACATCGTCGTCGTCGTGTTCATGGGGAGGCAACAGAATGCGTCGTGTTCATCGGGAGGCAATGGAACGCGTGGGAGCCAACCGACTGGGTCGGAACGGAATGCGTGGTCGTGTTCATCGGGAGGGCTTGGACGAAATAGGCGATGCAAACGAGGCCTGGTGTACCGCACAACGGAGGAAACGGCCTTGTGTTCGACCGGCCACGTTCGAAACGGGATCCCGTTCATCGGGAGGGGTCTGGCGTACCGCAAAACGGAGGAAACGGACCTCCTACGGTCGAAACGGGGTCCTGTTGATCGGGAGGGCCCTGGCGTACCGCAAAACGGAGGAAACGGACCTCCTATGGTCAAAACGGGGGTCCTGTTGATCGGGAGGGGTGTGGCGTACCGCAAAACGGACGAAATGGACTTGTGTTGGAGTGCTACGGTCGAAATGGGGGGGAGGGGTGTGGCGTACCGCAAAACGGGACTCCACGGGATACTGTTCATCTCCACCGTCGACCTCCTCCAGCCTCCACGGGCTACCATCGACCTCCTCCAGCCTCCACGGGCTCCTGTTCATCCAGCCTCCACCGCGCGTTACTCCACTGGCTACTATTCAACCACCCCTCCACGGTCACCCCTCCACCATCTACTGTTCATCCAGCCCTCCACACCATGGGGTCCTGTTCAACCACCC
>NC_057801.1:88117563-88157245 GCF_018294505.1 Triticum aestivum | reverse complement strand
ATCGATCAGCTTCAGATAGCAGCAGTAGCGAAGGAATCGCTCCCTCGGGTCCAGTTAATAGCAATCGATCGATCGCTCGGGTTCAGTAACGCGTAGCCTGCAGTGCAATCGCTCGGGTTCAGTTAGAGCCCAACGCCTCGCTCGGCTTCAGTTAGAGCCAACGCCTCGCACACACACACGTGTACGCACGAGAGAAACATGCATCGCTCGGCCCCCGACCTCCCACCGTAACCGGCAACTCCCCGAAATTTTCCTCCCCCTCGCTTCTACCACGGTTTTTTCCGTCATGGATGGCCCAAAGAATGTCATGCAGCTGCGTCTCCAGCCCGCCCAGCACAAAAAGCCCATTTTCTATCATGATTTTTTGTCATAGAAGTAGGAGCCCACCACATCTATGATGATACCAGGTTTTGTCACAATGATCGTCATAGAAGTGTCATATGTATGACAGAAAAAAATTCGTTCGGCCCAAAATGTCACGGATGTGTCTTTTTTTGTAGTGTGTCTATATAAACTGGAGGGTTTAGTCCTAGGGTTTAGCCTCTATGATCTCGTGGTAGATCAACTCTTATAATACTCATATTATCAAGATCAATCGAGCAGGAAGTAGGGTATTACCTCCATCGAGAGGGCCCGAACCTGGGTAAAACATCGTGTCCCCTGCCTCCTGTTACCATTGGCCTTAGACGCACAGTTCGGGACCCCCTACCCGAGATCCGCCGGTTTTGACACCGACATTGCCCCCCTCCACATCATCATCACCGTCACCACGCCGTCATTCTGACGGAACTCATCCTTGTCCTCAACTGTATCACGAGCATGAGGGACGTCATCGAGCTGAACGTGTGCTGAACGTGGAGGTGCCGTACGTTCGGTACTTGATCGGTTGAATCATGAAGAAGTTCGACTACATCAACCGCGATATTGAAACGCTTCCGCTTTCAGTCTATGAGGGTACGTGGACGCACTCTCCCCTTTCATTGCTATGCATCATCGAGACAGATCTTTCGTGATCGTAGGATTTTTTTTGAAATTACCGCGTTCCGCAACATTTAATACTCAAGCATATCAGCAAGCAACCAAGTCTTTCAAAATACCAACACTAAAGAAAGTTATCCCTAGCCCATCATGCTTAATCATTGATCCATTCATGAAACAGACTCGAATATTAGCTACACCCAATGCTCAAATATGATCATAGTGCCCCTTAGTTGGTGCTTTATAAAAGAAGATGGAGACTCAGATTCAAAATAAAAATTTCATAAGTAAAGGAAAGGCCCTTCGCGGAGGGAAGTAGTGATTTGTAGAGGTGCCAGAGCTCAAAGCTTAAATTGAGTGATAACAATATTTTTGAGAGGCATACTTTTCCTACCAAGGAAAATGACTTGGAGCATCCCAACACTTTCCATGCTAGATACATCGTAGGCGGTTCCCAAACAGAAAATAAAGTTTATTCCTTTTTCCACCATAACTTTCACTTCCCATGGCTAGCCGTATCCACGGGTGCCTTCCATACCAAAACTTTCCAAGGAACTTATTATTTGACAACATAAAGTAAATTCATTTTTCATTTCGGGACTGGGCATCCCTAATACCTTTGTCGTACTCTCGTGCAATGACAAGTGAATAAACACTCGTCGTGAGAATAACACATCTAGCATGGAAAATATTGGCTACCCTTTACCGCCTCGCGAGTAGTAGAGCACACGAAAGAGAAATTTATTTTGAACATTAGAGATGGCACCTGCAAATTTGCTTAGAACTGCATGTAAATACTGCATATGGGTAGGTATAGTGGACTCATAAGGCAAAACTGGTTTAATGGGTTTTGGATGCACAAGTAGTGATCATACTTAGTGCAAAATGAAGGCTAGCAAAAAGATTGAGAAGCGATCAACCAAAAAGCAAAAATTCTTGTACCCAAGCATTAAGCATAAGTGACATTGAATAATGCACCATAAGTATGATATAAATTTCATTGCATAACTATTGACTTTCGTGCTTGCATAGGGAATCACAAACCTTAACATCCATATTCTTACTAGAGCACAATTACTCATCAACATGACTCACATATCATAGCGTCATATCTCAAAACCATTACTAAGAATCAAGTTGATTTTGTCCAATGATCTTCATGAAAGTTTTTATTATATCCTCCTTGTATATCAATCACTTTGGGACTATTTTCATATGTTGCTTTTGATAAGATCAAACAAATATAAGTGAAGATTATGAGCATTTTTTTTTCTTTCTCTCAAAATAATCTAAGTGAAGCAAGAGAGAATTTCCAAAAAATTTACTAACTCCCAAATAAATCTAAGTGAAGCATGAGAGCATTTCTTCAAAATTAACAAAGCACACCGTGCTCAAAAAGATATAAGTGAAGTATTGGAGCAAGTCCATGGCTCTAAAAATTTAAGTGAAGCATAGGAGCAAGCATAGCATAATTTTTGGCTCTCTTAAAGGGTGTGTCCAGCAAGGATTCAACACTTAAAACACAAATCAAAAGAAGCAAAGACTCATATCATACAAGACACTCCAAGCAAAACTCATATCATGTGACGAATAAAAATATAGTTTCAAGTAAAATACCGATGGTTGTTAGAAGAAAGCGGGGATGCCACACAGGCGCATCCCCAAGCTTAGTTTCTTGCCACTTCTTTGAATATTATCTTGGGGTGCCTATGGCATCCCCAAGCTTAGCCTTTTTCTTATCTTTATTCCTTCTTTGATTTCCTGCAGTGATCCAAGAATAGTGTTGATTCACATCGTTAAAAACTTGTTGGATCATATCTAAAACGGGGACTTGCTTTTTAAGATTCTCATCAAATATTTGGTTATGTCCAAGAAAATGTCTCAAAGCATAATCACTATTATAAATAATTTCATCAATCATGGGTTTTCACGATTCATGCCATAAAAATCAAAGATTTCCCTAGCTTCTCGTATTATGTAGTCAAATTCGTTCATCGAAACAAGAGTGGCTAAATTTTTAGCTTTATGATCCTTTATAACGGGCAACTGATAAAACAATGTTTGCAAGGTAGGATGAGTACAAATAAATCTAGTTTCAAGTTTCAGAATAAGTGCCAAAATAGCTTCCGCATAAGATTTAGTCCTTTTAAGTAGGGGAATATCATCAAGACTTAATTTTCTGACCCAATTAAAAAATTCTTGGATATGTTCTTTTCCCATAAAATTCCCTTGCCACAGAAAAAAAGATTTGGCATCCAGATTACCCGTACGCTCCACTTTAGGAGTTAGGCCATCATCTGTTTCTGCCATACCAAAGTCACTCATGGTGATAAGCTCAAGCAAATAAAAGTTCTAACGAGAAAACAACGACCGAAGAAGAGGGCGAATAAAATGGCAAATTTTTGTGTAGTGGGGGAGAGGAAAACGAGAGGCAAATGGCAATAATGTAAATTGCAAGGAGATGAGATTTGTGATTAGGAACTTGCTTGATGTTGAAGATCCCCCCCCCCCCGGCAACAACGCCGGAAATTCCTTTTGATGTGTGCTAGAACTACGTCGGTATTTCCCCAAAGAGGAAGGAATGATGCAGTATAGCGATGGTAGGTATTTCCCTCAGTGATGAGACCAAGGTTATCGAACCAGTAGGAGAACCTCCTCACACCATGTAAATAGCACCTGCACACAATAACAAATAATCGCAACCCGACGTGTTAAAGGGGTTGTCAATCCCTTCCGGGTACGGCGCCTCAAGATAGGCAAATAGCATGAGGTAAAAGTGGTAGATAGGATAAATACATCACGGAACAAATAAATTGCAGCAAGGTATTTTTGTATTTTTGGTTTAATAGATCTGAAAATAAATGCAAAGGAAAATAGATCGCAAAGGCAAATATGATGAAAAGAGGCCCATGGGCCATAGGTTTCACTAGTGGCTTCTCTCAAGAAAAATAGCAAACAGTGGGAAAACAATTACCGTTGGGAAATTGATAGAACTTCAAATAATCATGATGATATCCAGGCAATGATCATTATATAGGCATCACGTCCAAGATTAGTAGACCAACTCCTGCCTGCATCTACTACTATTACTCCACACATCGACCACTATCCGGCATGCATCTAGTGTATTAAGTTCATGAAAAAACGGAGTAATGCAATAAGAACGATGACATGATGTAGACGAGATCCGTTTATCTATTGTAGAGATATAGATCTCATCTTGTTATCCTTAGTAGCAACAATACATACGTGTCGGTTCCCCTTCCATCACTGGGATCAAGCATAGTAAGACCGAACCCACTACAAAGCACCTCTTCCCATTGCAAGATAAATAGATCAAGTTGGCAAAACAAAACCCAAATATCGGAGAATAAATACGAGGCTATAGGCAATCATGCATATAAGGTATCAAAGTAGACTCAAATAACTTTCATGGATAAAAACATAGATCTAATCATAAACTCAAAGTTCATCGGATCCCAACAAACACACTGCAAAAAGACTTAAATCATATGGATCTCCAAGAGACCATTGTATTGATAATCAAGAGAGAGAGATAGAGAGGGAGAGAGAGAGAGGAAGCCATCTAGCTACTAACTATGGACACATAGGTCTACAAAGAACTACTCATGCATAATAGGAGAGGCACCAATGGAAGTGGTGAACCCCTCCATGACGGTGTCTAGATTGTATCTGGTGGTTGTGGACTCTACGGCGGCTGGATCAATATTTCATCGACTTCCCTAGGGTTTCTAAAATATTTGGGTATTTATAGAGCAAAGAGGTGGTTCGGGGGGCACCCGAGGTGGGTAGCACCCACCTAGGCACGCATGGGCCTCCTGGCGCGCCATGGTGGGTGTTGGTCCCCTCGAGCAGCCCCCCAGGTGCTTCCTTGGCCCACTTGCTTTCTTCTTGCCTAAAAAATCCTCCAGGAGTTCGTTGCGTTTGGACTCTCACTACTAGAAAAAGGGCTATAGATGGGATTGACACTAATGGCGCACCAGACAGGCGGTGCGCCATTAGTATATACTAATGGCGCACCACATTCTGCTACGCCATTAGTGTTGAAACTACTAATGGCGCACCAGGCCCAAGATGCGCCATTAGTATCAATTTTTTTTGAACTAGTGCGCCTGTCCAAACATACTAATGGCGCATCCAGACGAAGTGCGCCATTACTAGTTGTAACTAGTAATGGCGCACCTGTCGGAAAGTGCGCCACTAATGTTGTTTTTTTATTATATTTTTTATTCCTTTTTTGCAAAACTACTAATGGCGCACTTCTCCACCGTGTGCCATTACTAGTTTAAACTAGTAATGGCGCACACTGGAGCAGTGCGCCAATAGTATATTTTTTTTTGCAAAACTACTAATGGCGCACCACCAGATGGTGCGCCATTAGTAACCTGGATTACTAATGGCGCATTAGTGGTTGGTGCGCCATTAGTAAGTGGGCAGCAACAAGATATTTTGGACAGCCTCTCCTACTCACACTCACTTTCCCCCCACTTCATTCTCTCCACCGCCTCCTCCTTGTCTCGGGTGCCTCCTCTTTTTCACCTCATTTCCACCATAGATTCATTCAAATTAAGTGGTTTAATTACCTTGTTTTGATAGGTAAGTAAGGGGGAAGCTATATTTATGTTGTTCTCCCTACAACAATGTGCACATGCACTTTTTATGGCCTAGCTAGATCTATGTATGTTCGTGGTATTGCATATGTTTGTGGTGTTGCATATGTGTTTGTGTTTGGAGGTGTACCGGTATTTGAAATGCGGTAGTTGCCAATATTTTGCCGGAATGTTGATTCATTTCTGTTTCGGCGAGAATTTTGGCATTAAGAATTCTTTTTGGTCCTATTTTAGGGAAAGTCATGCCAAAATTTTTCTTGGTTCTAAAATATCGTTTTGCTCTACCCCGCAGGCGACCATGGTCCGCACGATGACCGAAGGCATCGTGAATAGGTTTTTGAGGTCCGCGAAGGCCGAGATGCTTCAAAAGAACGAGACGGAGATAAGATGTCCGTGTCGAAGATGCAAGCTGAAGAGCCTTATTGCGGACCCGGATTCCGAGCAGGTGCGGGACCACCTTCTCTTGCGTGGTTTCATGGATGGCTATCAGTGGCAAGGTGATGAAGATGACTACGAAGTCATCCATGGGGCCAGGCAAGAAATGAGGAAGGGCAGCAAGACAACCACCGCGGCTCGGGCGGGCGAGAAGACGAAGAATCCCCAGGAGATGATCACGACGGTGATGCTGTACACAGTCATCGTGTAGAAGATGCAGGACATGATGATGAGGAATATGCCGGAGCAGACAACGGGCATGATCATGAAGATGATGATGCCGGCGGAGCAGACGATTCCAGAGAATTTCTAATTAATGAAGCCAAATTTCTAAATGGTTCACATTCCTTCTGCAGGCGACTGAAAGCAGTAGCGCGGGGTCGACTACGAGCAACCCTTGGGACACCACTCTAAATAGGGCGTTGAATGTAATGAAGAACAAGGATAAGCTTAGTAAGCCGACGTCAGCTGGTCGTGTGGCCGGCAAAGGCTTGTCCACAAAATGGGGGTCATACTATACCGCTGGTGTGCGGAAGGAAAAAAAGACCAGCTCGGAAAGCCAGGCGCGCGAGGTTCAAGAACTCAAGGCACAGGTGGCGCGGATTCCAGAGATTGTCCAAGAGCAAGTGGAACAACGACTCGGAGCGACGATCACCGCCATTGTGCCTACCTTGATCCAGGGGTTGAGTGCGTGGATTGCGGGCGGCGAACAGGGGCCGCCCCCGATTCCTAGCTTCACGGCCAGCAACTCGCAGAATGCGATGGCGGGGCCATTGGTGTCTCCGACGGAGGCGGCATTGGTGTCTCCGACGCCGGCACGGGAGCTTAATGCACCCGGGTGTACGCCGGCCGGCACCTCTGCAGCAAGCGGCCCCTCCGTCAACTGCACGCCCGCCGTTGGCGGTGCCTCGACATTAGCTGAGCTTGACGCCATCATCACGGTAACTAATTAAGCCTCTCTCGGCCGAGGACTTCATCTCCTTGCCTTTGACTGGGCATCCCTGACGCCCTACATGTTTTCGCAGGGCGCCGCCGATGTTCCCTGCACTCTCCTGCACTTCATGAACAACGAGTTGGTCGATGTCGCCAAGGGCCAAATCGTTCAACCGGGCAACCCCTTGTTCCACGGTACCCAGATGCCACCCAACTTGTTTAGGGTTCAACTGGTTCGGGTGCTGCCAGGCTGCGACGAGTTGTTACCTCCGATTCGACCCGTCGGGGCCGCCGATGATGACGTGATGACCCTCAGCGCCTGCCTGAGCTGGCCCCTGCTTTGGCCGAAGAGCCAGATTCGTTTGGGGGCGGGGGACACCACCCCAAAGACAACACCGCCAGTCGTGTCGGCGCCAAGTCGGCCCCATGGCAAGACCGCGGCAACGGTGCCGGACATCCCTATGCCACTGGATCCAAACATGCATAAGGCACAGGATCAGAACGACTACGACGACGATACATTTGGCAACGTCGATCGGTACTTTGCCGAACATGGGTACGATGGCGACTTCATGGGGGCTCCTTCTCAAGAACCCAACCCAACAAAAGACGTGCGCGATCTAGCTGGTACCGCCGAGAAGCCAAGTTGCAACAGGCGTCGTCTGCCGTTCAGCTCTCAGGAGACGCCTCTAGCTGCCGACTTCACCGAGCCTCAGATAGGCGAGGTGCGAAATATTATCAGCCCAAACACACTCAAGAAGGCGGTCTATGAGCAGAACTCGGTCCCATTACAGGAGAAGAAGGCACGCAAAATAAAGACTAACAAGGGTGCGAGCCAGCCGGCACCGAGTACGATCCATGCTCAGGACGGGCCACCTTCACCTGAGGATATCTCGAGGAGGGTGCATGTGGCGGGCAGGGCGATGCTACCGACAAATATGCTCAATGCTGCAACCGGTGCTATGCGGAGTCTGCATGACAGTGTTCTTTCTTTGGAGAAGCGGCGTCTCAGAGAGAAGGATGTGGCATACCCGGTTTTCGCGGCCAAGGTGCCAGAGGGCAAGGGCTTTGTGGATAACTCCATCGGGCGTACGATCGTCCTGCGGTTTGATGACATCCACGCTATGATGAACCTTCATCCGCTGCACTACACCTTCGTTCGGCTATTTTCGCTGAGTATGGAGATGCGGATCATTCGCGACAAGACCCCGAACATTATGATAGTCGACCCCTTCTACATGTGTGCCAAGATCTTGGGCAGCGCTGGGGACCGGCAAGTCGCGAGTTCTTACCTCGAAGGCGTCATTCTGGCAAACCAAGATAAGGATAACTTCCTCGTGCCTTACTTTCCCGAGTAAGTCCTCCCCTCAACCGCCCCGTAACATATGAATTCTTAGATTTCGATCGTTTTTCTTTTAACATTCCGTGTTTTTTGCAGTGACACACATTGCACGCTCATCCTCCTAAGCCCCAAATATTCCATGGCCACGTATTTCGACCTGGACCGTCAGTCAAACATAGACTACACAAATGTCAAGAAGGTTCTTGATGATGTTCTCCCCGGCTACGCCAAATCTGGAGGCACCTTCACCAGGTCTATTCGTAAGTACGGCAAGCACGTGTTCTACCACAATACGACGTTCTGCTGCGTCAAGCAGCCGCCTGGCGGTCAGAAGGGTGCCTACTATGCCATCCATCACATGTGGGCGATCGTACGGGACCATCATCAACTTCTGCTACCGAGTAAACTCAAAGATTGGGCAAAGAGCGTGTCGGGAATCCAGGACGCGGACCTCCGACAAGAATTGTTTCGCATCCAGTCGGAGTTTGCGGAAATCATCCATCAAGATGTCCTTCGTACCTCGGGGCAGTTCTACCTCAGAAATCAATCATCCAACAGTGACATCGACACAATGCTACAAATGCAGGCTGACAACGCCCGTTCTTTCATGACTCCCACGATAGACGGCGGCTTCATCCACGCTCCGGTCCCTTGAGTCGAGTCGAAAGCAGTGATGCTGTGTCTAGTTCTGAAACATCGATTGGCTCATGTTGTAATTAAACTTTAATGAACTTGTAGTATGTCTCTTTGGTTTCGAGAGTCGTTCAACTTAGATGTAATCGATGCTATTAATGTCTTGATTTTCTCTTCCGATCATTCTGTTGCATACTTATAAATTGCTTATGTGTTGTCTGTGAATTGGTACTAACGTTTCGTTTGGCTAGTGCATAGCGATGCCGACGTATGTCGTGTACAAGGGTAAGGTTCCCGGAGTCTACGACGACTGGGAGGAGTGTCGGAGATAGGTTCACCGATTCAGCGGTAACAGTTACAAAGGGTACACCACTAGGGCCGAGGCCGAATCTAGATACGCCCGCTATCTAGCGGGAGGGGGGAGGGAGCGTTGGAGGAACCGGATGAAGACGAGTTTCATCGTGATGATGCTCATCGTGATGACCGCAACTCTCTTCTGTGTCATGGTAGTTTAGATGATCGATATCGACTTGTAATGTGAAGACAAACTCGCTACTCGCGGTCTCGAGACTTGTAATATAATGTTCTATCTTTGTTCGGTCTTTTCAATTCGGAGACTAATATGATGAATTGTATTCAGAGACTAATCTTCTATTGTATTCGATGAATCTGTTGTTGATGTGTGCTGTCTATATTTTGTCTAATTATACATTTTGTAACCTGTGCAAAAAATAGAAAATAAAAAAATAAAAAAAACCTAATATTCATACTAATGGCGCATCACACCACAGTGCGCCATTAGTATGCCAAAGGATACTAATGGCGCATCATTAGGCAGTGCGCCATTAGTATGCCGAAGTTACTAATGGCGCATCTTGCTGTTGTGTGCCATTAGTATGCCAAAGCACCTGGGTATACATGGCCCCCTGGGAGGCATACTAATGGCCCACTGTTGTATATACTAATGGTGCATCCTGTGGTGCGCCATTAGTATACCAGATACTAATGGCGCACCAGTGATGCGCCATTAGTAAAATATACTAATGGCGTGGCACTAATGGCGCACCACTGATGCGCCATTAATGGCCAAATTAGGTGCGCCATTAGTAGGCCTTTTCCTAGTAGTGTCCGTTTGATATTGATTTCCTGCAATGTAAAAAACATGTAGAAAACATCAACTAGCACTCGTCACTATGTCAATAGGCCAGTACCAAAAAATGATATAAAATGATTATAAAATGATTGTAAAACATCCAAGAATGATAATATAACAACATGGAACAATCAAAAAATATAGATACGTTGGAGACATATCAGCATCCCCAAGCTTAATTTCGTTTATAAAGGAGGAGAGGGGAGGCCGACCGGCCCTGGGGGTGCGCCAAGTGGGGGAGGGAGCCCACTAGGACTCCTAGTCCTAGTCAGCCCCCCTTCCTTCCAACGGAGAGGGGGAAAGGGGAAAGAGGTGGAGAGGGAGAAGGAAAGGGGGGCACACCCCCACCCCTTGTCCAATTCAGATTGGCTTGGGGGGGGGCACCTCCCGCGGCCTGCCTCCTCCTCTCCACTATAGCCCATGAGGCCTATTAACTTTCCCGGGGGGTTTCGGTAACCTGCCGGTACTCCGATAAATTCCCGAACCTCTTTGGAACCATTTAGGTGTCCATATATAACCTTCCAATATATGAATCTTTACCTCTCGACCATTTCGAGAGTCCTCGTCATGTTCGTGATCTCAACCGGGACTCCGAACAAACTTCGGTCACCAAAACACATAACTCATAATACAAATCATCATCGAATGTTAAGCATGCAGACCTTACGAGTTCAAGAACTATGTAGACATGACCGAGACACATCTCCGGTCAATAACCAATAGCGGAACCTAGATGCTCATATTGGCTCCTACATATTCTACGAAGATCTTAATCGGTCAAACCGTAATAAAAATATACGTTGTTCCCTTTGTCATCGGTATGTTATTTGCCCGAGATTCGATCGTTGGTATCATAATAGCTAGTTCAATCTCGTTACCAGCAAGTCTCTTTAATCATTCTGTAATGCATCATCTCGTAAATAACTCATTAGTCACATTTCTTGCAACGCTTATAGGGATGTGCATTACCGAGAGGGCCCAGAGATACCTCTCCGATACTAGGAGTGACAAATCCTAATCTTGATCTATGCCAACCCAACAAACACCTTTGGAGACACCTATAGTGCATCTTTATAATCACCCAGTTATGTTGTGACGTTTGATAGCACACAAGGTGTTCCTCCGGTATTCGGGAGTTGCATAATCTCATAGTCAGAGGAATATGTATAAGTCATGAAGAAAGCAATAGCAATAAAACTTAACAATCATTATGCTAAGCTAACAGATGGGTCTTGTCCATCACATCATTCTCTAATGATGTGACCCTGTTCATCAAATGACAACACATGTCTATGGTCAGGAAACTTAACCATCTTTGATTAACGAGCTAGTCAAGTAGAGGCATACTAGGGGCTCTCTGTTTTGTCTATGTATTCACACATGTACTGAGTTTCCGGTTAATACAATTCTAGCTTGAATAGCAAAGATTTATCATGATATAAGGAAATATAAATAACAACTTTATTATTGCCTCTAGGGCATATTTCCTTTAGTCTCCCACTTGCACTAGAGTCAATAACTAGATTACAT
Organism: Triticum aestivum; assembly: GCF_018294505.1. Taxonomy (NCBI): domain Eukaryota; kingdom Viridiplantae; phylum Streptophyta; class Magnoliopsida; order Poales; family Poaceae; genus Triticum; species Triticum aestivum. Next base: position 88,145,610 of record NC_057801.1, on the reverse strand, counting down.
AGTAATGATTCTAACACTGGTGCTGATCATGTTTTGCTCGGGGAAGAGGCTTAGTCAACGGGTCTGCAACATTCATATCCGTATGTATCTTGCAAATCTCTATGTCTCCCTCCTTGACTTGATCGTGGATGGAATTGAAGCGTCTCTTGATGTGTTTGGTTCTCTTGTGAAATCTGGATTCCTTTGCCAAGGCAATTGCTCCAGTATTGTCACAAAAGATTTTCATTGGACATGATGCACTAGGTATTACACCTAGATCGGATATAAACTCCTTCATCCAGAACCATTCATTTGCTGCTTCCAAAGCAGCTATGTACTCCTCTTCACACTTAGATCCTGCCACGACGCTCTGCTTGGAACTGCACCAACTTACAGTTCCACCATTCAATATAAATATGTATCCGGTCTGCGACTTTGAGTCATCCGGATCAGTGTCAAAGCTTGCATCAACGTAACCATTTATGACAAGCACTTTGTCACCTCTATAAACGAGAAACATATCCTTAGTACTTTTTAGGTATTTCAGGAGTTCTTGAACGCTGTCTAGTGATCCACTCCTGGATTACTTTGGTACCTCCCTGCTAAACTTATAGCAAGGCACACATCAGGTCTGGCACACAACATTGCATACATGATATAACCTATAGCTGAGGCATAGGGAATGACTTTCATTTTCTGTCTATCTTCTAAAGTGGTCGGGCTGAGGCGTAGGGAATGACTTTCATTTTCTCTCTATCTTCTGAAGTGGTCGGGCATTGAGTCTGACTCAACTTCACACCTTGTAACACAGGCAAGAACCCTTTCTTTGACTGATCCATTTTGAACTTCTTCAAAACTTTATCAAGGTATGTGCTTTGTGAAAGTCCAATTAAGTGACTTGATCTATCTCTATAGATCTTGATGCCCAATATATAAGCAGCTTCACCAAGGTCTTTCATTGAAAAATTCTTATTCAAGTATCCTTTTATGCTATCCATAAATTCTGTATTATTTTCAATCAACAATATGTCATCCAAATATAATATTAGAAATGCTACAGAGCTCCACTCACTTTCTTGTAAATACAGGCTTCTCCAAAAGTCTGTATAAAACCATATGCTTTGATCACACTATCAAAGCGTATATTCCAACTCTAAGATGTTTGCACCAGTCCATAAATGGATCGCTGGGGCTTGCACACTTTGTTAGCACCTTTAGGATCGACAAAACCTTCTGGTTGCATCATATAGAACTCTTCTTTAAGAAATCAATTAAGGAATGTAGTTTTGACATCCATTTGCCAAATTTCGTAATCATAAAATGCAGCAATTGCTAACATGATTTAGACAGACTTAAGCATCGCTATGGGTTAGAAGGTATCATCATAGTCAACTCCTTGAACTTGTCGAAAACCTTTCACAACAAGTCGAGCTTTGTAGACATTAACATTACTAGTCGTCAACCCATGCATTCGCACGGGCTAGTTTTCTTAATGTAAGATTTGAATATTTCACATTATTAAATACTTGTAACTTTGGTGTCTAGTTTAGGGTTTAAGACACACGTAGTTCCGATTCTTATTGACCATTTGAAGTTGACTCGTCGATTCGTTGTTTCCAAGGGTAGAAATCACCTCTTCCTGGATCATCATCAGTTAGTACTTCGTTCATTCTGTAGTCATCCATGGATGTTCTATAATTGGATGTTCCATAATTAACCATGTGTTTTGAAAATTATATTCTCCATTGTCTAGTGACAATATTTTGACACATATGGATATGCAACAACTAAAAAAGTCAATTATCTGCAGCGTTCTTTGTAGAAGCTCACTAATACCTCGCAACATCTAAGTCGAAGTGCTCGCTAAGACAATGCTCTTGAAACCCCGAGTAGTTGAGTATCAACAAAATGAAGGGAAATAAAAAAACTAATAACTTTTAAGCTCATTCTTAGATACAGATGATGAACAAAAGCAAGGATCCTGCAAACCTAATTAGATATATATGGGCAACATCAATCAAATACTATAGAGAGCATCAATGAACGTATTCAACGAACCTACACAACAACATAATTCATTGGTATAGATAAGGTTTAAAAAACATCCGAACACATACATATAACATAAAACTAAGGAACCAACAAACGTGTCTACATCTATTGTATGTGGTCCAAAGATATCTAAAGCTCCCATAATCAAATCCCATGCAGCAAAGCCTAATCATGTATGTCGTTTTCTTATACAATGCATCACATCAGGCAGCACATGCAAAAATTGCAGGAAGAGAAAAGGAAGTAGAGAAGATGCAGGGAACTCGCAGTTTATTTTCCATTCAAGTTCCTCTTCTGTGCTTTGATCTCATGTGTTTCATTTATTGTGGGGATACGTCAATATCAAGAGGTTGTGTTTTTACTCATTGAATGGAGAAGGCAGGCTCGCAGTCAGCGGCATTGGCTGGGAGGCTATGAACACTTTGTAAGATTGGCATGTCTGGCGGCAAGGGTATCGTCGAAGCGGAGTACGCGTAGGCTGGGCAGTGCTGCAGTTGATATATATGCACACATTTTCTGGTTGGAGACGAAGCAAACAGGGGCGGCTGCCCTCGGCGTAGCGCACAATCTGGACCATGCGGCGAGATCTGGACTTCCTTTTTGTGTATTTGCGTGCATGGAGATGTATACTTCGTTTTTTAGGAAGCCTACTGCCTTGCGCTTTTTTGGAGATAAGCAAGGCATGCTAGCTTTAAAGAAAAGAGATAATTAAGGATTGTTTTCTTTTCTGTTTTTTGCATTCACCCAGATGTAACCAATGTGGAAAAGAATTTGTCTATTGTATGATCACCAATCTCGTTTTCTAGGGGAAAATCTGAAACGTTCTCAAATTAAAAATAACTTGCAGATTTTTTTGGCGCATAGTTTTATTTCAATTTGAGATATAATTACTTGGGCCCATCAAATGAATGGTTATACATTTACGTTTTTGTCTCATTAACACATGATGAGCCGTGCATGACTTTACATGGAATGAAGCGTACATGATATGGACTCTTTATTTAATCAAAACTGTTATAAATCGATCGCACTAAATGAATGGTTTATATTTTTTAGTGTTTTTCTATGGTCTAATCTAGCCCATAATAACTCTTCCCACCAGATGAACGACTCCTAGTTTGTCTATCACATTATTAAATTGAATGAATCTTAGCTACCATTATTAGTATCACATTATTACTTGATCAAACTATCTGGACACAGTCATCACCTAATTCATCTTCAAGCCAGCCATTGTTGATGTTTGTGCTATATGCGACAGAACTATCATTACTAAATTGTTACAGGCATGCATCGTCTATGAAAAAAGCAAAGGATGTCAAGTAAGGACATCCAGATGCATACACACGTACCTGTACCATATATAAAATTATGTTGAGAAACTAAAAGATAATGGGTACACATTTGCTGTATGTTGATACATGATGCATGATGCGGAATTCATGAGATCGGCAAGAAAACCAAGAACGCTCTCGCCGGTGAGTCTTGATTGCACAACATCGATCGTGATCAAGAATAAGTAAATGTTATATAGGAGGCAGATAGAACTTCCTTATATTTATATATACCAAGTCTGTATGCAGTACGTGATGATATGTTGTATATAGATCCAGGTTTTCCTCGATGCCCTTCCAAAAATGAATAACTGAAAAAGACAGCTTTACGAACGTGCAGCATCAATCAACATAATTTTCCCTACAAAAGCAATCGAAGACAAACTTCAGATATAGCAAGAAAATAGTTTGCAGGATTGAGACTATAAAGGAACACTGTTGATCAAATAATTTATTACTCATAAAAATCATTATATTTGTGTTGGAAAAGGTACAGGGGTGTACCACATAACAGACATATGAAAGTGATGCTTATGTTGTGGGAAAGGTCCCATCGTTCCAAGGTTAAGAGGGAGATGTTGAATTCCATGGTCTTGAAAAGATAGACATTTAGTAAAATTGGAACATATGACATGCATATGATACCATATAACAATAGTGAGACATGACCCCCAATTGAAATGTTAAAAGACTATTAAAAAAGATGCACCGATTGTGGTCGAGAAATGAAAAATAGTAACATGTTACACGATGGATGCTTTTTTACCTCAAACATATGTAGTTATGAGATTTACCCTAGAATCAGACGTTTGATACAGAAAAGAGACCAACTTTTGGTTTCGCGTACAACAAAAGTTCCATCCACTAAACTCTAAGGATTCTCACATCTTTACACCAGAAATACCTGTACCATGGGCAAAGCAAGTGGGTGCGCTCGCCGCGCCGCATGCAGGGCTGAACTACGATGCATTCACACTGAATGAGCTGTGGCATGCGTGGGGGCTGCTTGAGTCCGTTGAGCCGTGCTGGTGGAGATCACGGAGAGGTGGAGGGCGCCGCTGTTGATGGCCGATTGATGACGTAGTCGTCGAGATAAACGGTGACTTCAGCCCTTGGATCACCTCGAACTGACGATGAATATGATGCAACACTCGTAAAACCCCTGTCATGACGGTGCCCTCCTTTCTTGTCGAGCATGCTATAGCAGCCTCCCGCCACATCTGCCATTACTGAAACGTGCGGCGAGGACGAAAGGGGCAAGAAAAACCCTAGCCATCTGGACTCGGTCAACTTCACGTGAAGATGGAAAAAGGGAAGATTTGAGGTGCATCTCAATAGCGACGCAGTTTTCTAGTTTTTTATTTTTTTTTGACAGTATGGCAGTTTTCTTGTTGAGAATGCGTGGGAGTTTTTTGTTGTGATCCATAACCAAGTCACACAGGGATCCTCCATGATTTAATGTATAAGCACAACCAAGATGCAAGATTAGTACAAAGAACAAATAGAAGAAAATAGGTGAAAGAACATCTCTACACACCATTAAGATTAGCGTACATTATTACCACCATACCTAGAATTGGTACACTCAAGAGAAGAAAAATTTAAAACCGAATGTGTAGGTCGTCATTAAATGCAAGTGAAACAGAATAGAGCATAATGACCTTGGCCTATGGTGTTATAAAGAGACACAAAAAAGTTTAATCTTTATCCTATCACCTTGCATTCAGTCATAATCCAAGGCTAGAAGCATGTTTGATCCGTGCCAGAATAATACCTAATTAGCAAATACTTAAAACAAAAAAATCGAGCTAATTTCTGCAAATTTGAGAACAAAACCGATGGACCAATTCAGGGCAGAATAGAAAAAAATATCACCATTGACGATTGCTTACCTAGTACAATGGTAATCAGAACCTGCTCCATGTCATGTTGCATGCTGCTCGGTGCTTCTATGGTCAGATGTGAGTACATGGCTGCGATCATCGATCCGCAACCCGCTGAAGCTGAAACTTTATGGTGATCGACATGGCCGGAGGCAATGTTTCATGAAGGACTATTGATGGTGCTAACCTTCTAGTGAATTGGAAAGTTAATTAGGCCGAGGATATCCTAATTGCTTTGTCATGGTGACTGAAAGAAAGAAAAGGAACGGGTGTATGAATGTTTAGTTACCTATAATTGCTCCATGGAGTTTTACGGGGAAAACCATTATTCTGGCACCTTGGCCATGGTACACGAAGACAGCGACGTGTGTTGCCCGGTGACCTGATTTCCTAGACATGCATATGTTGATGAAGGATTAGGAGAGGAGTTAGTAATTTGTAACCGAGACAATGAGCTGGAAGACTTCTAAAGCTTTGCTCCGGCCAATCTGTTTCAGGCATGAGGAGAGACAATTAGGTTGTGTGAAGTCTTACGTTCTCCAAGTCGACCACATATTTTCATGATACATAGATAATTCATGTCTTAACATTAAGAATGCACTGTATATTAAACTGCACATGCACGCAGTCAGAGCTCAGTATATTGCCACTGTTGCAGGATGAAATAGCAATGTTCATGTTTATTTATTATGTTATAATATTCTGGGCCTAGTGCACGCACACTTTGCACATTGTTTTTGACACCATCGTGATTAGAAGGAGAATATAGAATCATTCGGAGACGTAAAGATTAGATAGAAAATAGATTCAAATGTATGTTATTCATACCTTAACGGAGAGACCTGTTGTGCGCTGGCATGCCTCATTCACAGGCGATGAGAACATCAGAGGTTGATAGTAGGACTCCGCGCCACCCATGATCTGATCTGGTGTACGCAACCCATCCAGTCAGGTGGTTGATCAATTTTCAAATGAAATCTTCTCTAACCTGGTGTAGGCAATGATCTCAATTGATAAGTGAAGGAAATTTCAGCAGTGATCCCCAACGGAAAATCTGCTCAATTATGCACATGCAATCCTGCTAGTTGTGCTCTTTTCTGGGCTCTGTATCACATGACCTGGAAATAATGGACACCATGAACATGCAGTCGGTGGCTTATGAGATATCTCGCTACCACCTGCAGCTAGGCGTCCCATGGAAGAACTAACCCTTTTTCATTTAAGTCACGGTCAAAACAGTCCTCGTACCAAAGCAATCGTACATGTTAGATACCGAAGGAAGAGATTATAATATTCTGATAGTTTCATGCATATAACTTGAGAAGTGATAGATTATGCAAAGAAGAGCGATCTTAGAAAGAAACCCTAAAATAGGGACCAAATCATGAACTATTTAGGAATAACGGGAGAAACAGAAATCAGATCCAAGTATATAAGAGAAGAAGTAATTGATCTAGATTCTACTTGCTCTTGTCAGTTCCCTCTCCACATGATGCAAGAAGAAACAGACTATAAGATCAAACCTGTGGGTCGTTCGTCTCTAGGCAATTGGTGCCGGATCCTTCCTTTCCTATCTCGAGTTACTGGCATGGAGGAGTGCTGGTAGAAGCCGTCGTGCTGTGGGCTGACATGTACAGGCAAGGGAAAGCTATGGACGATGAAGAGATCCCATCATATCGTAGACGGGGCGTTCGCCGCCGGGAAGGGCTCGTTTCTGAGATCAGGATCTTTTTCCCTTTTTCTATAAGGAAGGAGAGCCGTAAAAACATGAACCAATTTGTAACATGGTCACGTAAAAAGAAACATTGTAACGTGGCCTTTTTATGGAACTTTGTAACATGATTTTTTTTTCACGTTTTATTACGTAGGTTAATCTACACCGTAATAATTTGGTCCCACCGCAGATGAACGGCTCCTAATTTCTAATTAATATGATAATTACTTGGGAGTTTGTAATTAGTATAGGTATAGATCGTCAGCGTCAGTCTTCTTCTTGAGATTCATTTATTCTCTATGGCTTGCCGATCATCGGGCAAGTCAACCAAAGTCCACACTTTGTTCTCATACATGGATCCCATCTCAGATTTCATGGCCTCATGCCATTTCGCAGAATCTGGGCTCATCATCGCTTCCTCATAGTTCATAGGTTCGTCATGGTCTAGTAACATGACTTCCAGAACAGGACTACCGTACCACTCTGGTGTGGACCGTACTCTGATTATATCTACTGTACCCAAACTTTAAAAAATGACAACTTACGTTTCTTGCCAAACCACAATTCATATGGTGTCGTCTCAACGCATTTAGATGGTGCCCTATTTAACATGAATGCAGCCGTCTATAAAGCATAACCCCAAAACGACAGTGGTAAATCGGTAAGAGACATCATAGATCGCACCATATCTAATAAAGTACAGTTACGACGTTCGGACACACCATTACCGTGTGGTGTTCCAGGTGGCGTAAGTTGCGAAACTATTCCACATTGTTTCAAATGAAGACCAAACTCATAACTCAAATATTCACCTGCACGATCAGGTCGTAGAAACTTTATTTTCTTGTTATGATGATTTTCCACTTCATTCTGAAATTCTTTAAAATTTTCAAATGTTTCAGACTTATGTTTCATTAAGTAGATATATCCATATCTGCTTCAATCATATGTGAAGGTCAGAAAATAACGATACCCGCCGCGAGCCTCAACACTCATCGGACCGCATACATTAGTATGTATTATTTCCAATAAATCAGTGGCTCGCTCCATTGTTCCGGAGAACGGAGTCTTAATCATCTTGCCCATGAGGCATGGTTTGCAAGTATCAAGTGATTCATAATCAAGTGATTCCAAAAGCCCATCCACATGGAGTTTCTTCATGCGCTTTACACGAATATGACCTAAATGGCAATGCCACAAATAAGTTGTATTATCATTATTAATTTTGCATCTTTTGGCTTCAATATTATGAATATGTGTATCACTACGATCGAGATTCAACAAAAATAGACCACTCATCAAGGGTGCATGACCATAAAAGATATTACTCACATAAATAGAACAACCGTTATTCTCTGATTTAAATGAATAACTGTCTCGCATCAAACAAGATCCAGATATAATGTTCATGCTCAACGCTGGCACCAAATAACAATTATTCAGGTCTAAAACTAATCCCGAAGGTAGATGTAGAGGTAGCATGCCGACGACGATCACATCGACCTTGGAGCCATTTCCGATGCGCATCGTCACCTCGTCCTTAGCCAATCTTCATTTAATCTGTAGCCGTTGTTTCAAGTTGCAAATATGAGCAATAGAACCAGTATCAAATACCCAAGCGCTACTACGAGCACTAGTAAGGTACACATCAATAATATGTATATCAGATATACCTTTCACTTTGCCATCCTTCTTATCCGCCAAATACTTGGGGCAGTTCTGCTTTCAGTGACCAGTCCCTTTGAAGTAGAAAAACTCTGCTTCAGGCTTAGGTCCAGACTTGGGCTTCTTCCCGAGAACAGCAACTTGCTTGTTATTCTCTTGAAGTTCCCCTTCTTTCCTTTACCCTTTTTCTTGCAACTAGTGGTCTTGTTAACCATCAACACTTGATGCTCCTTCTTGATTTCTACCTCTACAGCCTTTAGCATCGCGAAGAGCTCAGGAATAGTATTTTACATTCCTAGCATATTATAGTTCATCACAAAGCCTTTATAGCTTGGTGGAAGTGATTGAAGAACTCTGTCAATGACACTGTCATCAGGAAGATTGACTTCCAGTTGAGTCAAGTGGTTGTGGTACCCAGACATTCTGAGTATGTGTTCACTGGCAGAGCTATTCTCCTCCATCTTGCAGCTATATAACTTGTTGAAGAATTCATATCTCTCAACTCGGGCATTTGCTTAAAATATTAACTTCAACTCCTGGAACATCTCATATGCTACATGATGTTCAAAACGTATTTGAAGTCCTTATTCTAAGCCGTAAAGCATGGAACACTAAACTATCGAGTAGTCACCAGCTTTGCTCTGCCAGACGTTCATAATGTCCGGAATTGCTCCTGCAACGGGTCTTGCACCTAGCGGTGCTTCCAGGACGTAATTCTTCTGTGCAGCAATGAGGATATTCCTCAAGTTACGGACCCAGTCCGTGTAGTTGCTACCATCATCTTTCAACTTAGCTTTCTCTAGGAATGCATTAAAATTCAAGGGAACGGTAACACAGGCCATTGATCTTCAACTACATAGATATGCAAAAACTATCAGGACTAAGTTCATGATAAATTAAAGTTCAATTAATCATATTACTTAAGAACTCCCACTTAGATAGACATCCCTCTAGTCATCTAAATGATCACGTGATCCATATCAACTAAACCATGTCCAATCATCACGTGAGATGGAGTAGTTTTCAATGGTGAACATCTCTATGTTGATCATATCTACTATATGATTCACGTTCGACCTTTCGGTCTCAGTGTTCCGAGGCCATATCTGCATATGCTAGGCTCGTCAAGTTTAACCCGAGTATTCTGCATGTGCAAAACTGGCTTGCACCCGTTGTATGCGAATGTAGAGCTTATCACACCCGATCATTACATGGTGTCTCGGCACGACGAACTATAGCAACGGTGCATACTCAGGGAGAACACTTATACCTTGAATTTTTTAGTGCGAGATCATCTTTAATGCTACCACCGTACTAAGCAAAATAAGATGCATAAACGATAAACATCACATGCAATCAAAATATGTGACATGATATGGACATCATCATCTTTTGCCTTTGATCTCCATCTCCAAAGCACCATCATGATCTCCATCGTCACCGGCTCGACACCTTGATCTCCATCGTAGCGTTGTTGTCGTCTCGCCAACTATTGCTTCTGCGACTATCGCTACCGCTTAGTGATAAAGTAAAGCGATTACATGGCGATTGCATTTCATACAATAAAGCGACAACCATAAGGCTCCTGCCAGTTGCCGATAACTTTTACAAAACATGATCATCTCATACAAAAATTTATATCTCATCATGTCTTGACAATATCACATCAAAACATGCCTGATACGTCTCCAACGTATCTATAATTTATGAAGTATTCATGCTAATATACTATCATTCTTGGATGTTTTACAATCATTTTATAGCAACTTTATATCATTTTTTGGGAGTAACTATTGACCCAGTGCCCAATGCTAGTTGCTGTTTTTTTGCTTGTTTTTTATATCGCAGGAAATCAATATCAAACGGAGTCCAAACACTGCGAAACTTTTTGTGGATTTTTTATGGACCAGAAGACATCCAAAGGGCCAGAGCAACACCTTGGGGTGCCCTGAGGGGGGCACAACCCAGCAGGGCGCACCTCGGGGCCCAGGCGCGCCCATGTGGGTTGTGCCCACCTCGGTGGCCTCCCGCACCCCTTCTTCGCCCTATAAATTCCCAAATATTCCAAAAATCCTCAGGGTGAACCTAGATCAGAAGTTCCACCGCTGCAAGGCTCTGTAGCCACCGAAAACCAATCTAGACCCCATTTTGGCACACTGCCGGAGGGGGGAATCATCTCCGATGGCCATCTTCATCATCCCGGCGGCCACCACGATGAGGAGCGAGTAGTCCACCCTCAGGGATGAGGATTTGTACCAGTAGCTATGTGTTTAGTCTCTCTCCCTCTCGTGTTCTTGAGATGTCACGATCTTGATGTACCGCGGGCTTTGTTAATATAGTTGGATCATATAGTGTTTTCCCCTCTCTATCTTGTTGTGATGAATTGAGTTTCTACCTTTGAGATTTCGTTGTTATTGGATTGAATACTTTTATGGATTTGAGAACACTTCATATATGTCTTGCAATTGAATACTCGTGGTGACAATGGGTTATCGTATTGATTCACTTGATATATGTTTTGGCACTCGACTTGTGGATTCCCGAGGTGACATTGGGGTAATCTATGCTTAGGGGTTGATGCACGTTCTTGTCTTTGTTTCTCCAGTAGAAATCTTGGGGTACTCTTGGAAGTTCTTTGTGTTGAGTATTATGGATCTGAAATTATTTGGTGTTATTTTAGTACAAACTCTAGGATAGATCGGAGGAAAAGAATAGCTTTGTGTTACTTTAGCACGAACTCTTGAATAGATCGAACAAAAAGAATAGCTTTGAGGTAGTTTCATACCCTACGAACAATTTCGTCTTATGTTCTCCACCAGATAGGAACTTTGGAGTGATTCTTCATTGCACTTTGAGGGATGGTTATATGATCCCATTATATTATCATCGTTGAGAGATTGCACTAGCGAAAGTATGGAACCTAGGCCTCATTTTCAAGCATTGCAATATCGTTTTTTTGCCCGTTTACTATTTGCTACCTTGTTGTTTTTATTTATTCAGATTATAAAAATATATTTCTACCATCCATATTACACTTTTATCACCATCTCTTCGCCGAACTAGTGCACCTATACAATTTGCCATTGTATTGGGTGTGTTGGGGACACAAGAGATTTCTTGTATTTGGTTGCAGGGTCGTTTGAGAGAGAACATCTTTATCCTACACCTCTCACGGATTCATAAACCTTAGGTCATCCACTTGAGGAAAAATTGCTACTATCGTACAAAACTCTGCGCTTGGAGGCCCAACACGTGTCTACAAGAATAAAGTTGTGTACTAGACATCAAGCTCTTTTCTGGCACCGTTGCCGGGGAGGTGAGTGCATGAAAGTATGTCTTCAGATTTTGCAATCGAATCTTTTAGTTTCTTGTTTTATCACTAGTTTGGTTTATAAATAGAAAACTACAAAAAAATTGGAATTGAGATTGCATCATATTATTGATCATCTTTATAATATCTTTCTTGAAAATGATGGTTCAGAAAATTGTGCTCAATTGTTAGAAGAAGAAGTCAATAAAATGTTTGGCACAAAATATTTGAATGAGCATGATTGCAATGTTGTTAGTATGAATTCTTTGAATATACATGATGCTAATGATATGCAAAGCCATAAGCTTGGGGATGCTATATTTGATGAATATGATATTTTTAGTCCCCCAAGTTTTGATGAGAAAATTTATTATGATGATTGCACGCCTCCTATTTATGATTATTATATTGATGAAAGTGGATTTGGAGAGGTCGTGACTTTATTTAATGATGAATCCACTATTTTGGAGGAGGTTGCAATTGATTATGACAACAAAGTTGCTATCTATGATGATTATGGTGATGACATGTGAGGGAGTCCTGGACTGTGGGGTCCTTTGGGAGCCGGCCTATGTGACATGGGCCGGACTGATGGGCCATGAAGATACGAGATAGAAGGCCTTCTCTCATGTCCGGATGGGACTCTCCTTTGCGTGGATGGCAAGCTTGGCGTCCAGATGTATAGTTTCCTTCCTCTGTAAACCGACTTTGCACAACCCTAGTCCCCCCCGGTGCCTATATAAACCGGATGGCGTAGTCCGTAGAGACAATCACAATCATACAGGCTAGACATCTAGGGTTTGGCCATTACGATCTCGAGGTAGATCAACTCTTGTAACCCCTATACTCATCAAAGTCAATCAAGCAGGAAGTCGGGTATTACCTCCATTAAGAGGGCCCGAACCTGGGTAAACATCGTGTCCCCTGCCTCCTGTTACCTTTGATCCTTAGATGCACAGTTCGGGACCCCCTACCTGAGATCTGCCTGTTTTGACACTGACATTGGTGCTTTCATTGAGAGTTCCACTGTGCCTCGCTAGAAGGCTCGATGGCTCCATCGATCACCTACAACAATACCGCCTGGAGGGAGACTTTTCTCCCCCGGCAATTTTTCGTATTCGGCGGCTTCCCACTGCGCGCCAACTCGATTGGCCATCTGGAGCAGATCGACAGCTATGCCCCTATTCATCAGATCAGTTTTGGAAATCTGAATTATGTCGCTGACATCTGAGGAGACATTATCTTCCAAGGGTTCGCGGCCCCAATCACCGCTTAGGCCTTAGATCCGAAGCGCACCACCAGGTCCGAAGACGGGAGTTTAAAGCCCGCCGGTCTCTCTACAGCTATAGAGCCTAACACGGGAGAACCGGAGGGGATTGCATCACCGGCAGGCCTGGAGTCACGCCAGGCTCCCTCTATCCTCATGGAGCCAGACACGCCTCCGGACACCAACTCCGAACTCTCGAGATCCGCATCATGTGAGCTTGGCCAGGGATCTTCTGTCCCACCCTACTCCGCGGACTCTCGCTTCCCTATCCAAACCTCACTCTTAAACGAGGCTCTGGACTTAATGCGATCTCTCGCCATTGCAGAGGAATCGCCGCCAAACTATGGCCAACCCACACTAGGGGCTGAGAGCGGGGAATTTTACGTCCCACCCACCACCCACTTCATAGCCATCGCCGAGGACTTAACCAACATGCTCGATTAAGCTTCCGAAGACATCGACGGCATGGACGACAATGTTGGAGAAGAGCAAAGCCAAAACCCAACATTTACCAGACGCTGGATGGCCACTTCCACATATGACGTGTACATGGTGGACACACCCAAAGAGGATGACGGCGATAGTGGGAAGGATCCAGTCGAGGATAAACCTCCCGTGGCACCACCAAAGCATCGATGTCAGCGGCGCCGCTCGAAATCGCGTCGCGAAAAAGACAGCAATACCGACACCGGAGACAACAATACTCCGGATAAAGCCGGAGAACAAGAAGCCCCTAACGAACCAACATCCGAGCATGATGATTGGGAGGATGGGTAAGTCAACTCCGATGATCCTATCGGGAACAAGGTCTCGGAGGATAGTAACTAACCAATCTTCGAAGAGGACGAGAGCCTCGATGGCGAATATTTCATCGTGCCAGAGGAACCCCTCGAACAAGAGTGCTTCAAGCGCTGGCTAATAGCCACTGCAAGAAGCTTGAAAAAGAAGCAGCAATAGCTTCAAGCTGATTAGCATCTGCTCAATGACACATGGACTAATGTCCTGGCAGCCGAGGAATACGGCCTCGACCGCCCAACTAAAAGTTACCCGAAGCGCAAGCTGCTGCCCCAATTCGACGATGAGGCCCCAGAGCCTATACCGCCAATGCATAACGCTGCTGACAGACCTGAACGACCACCACGTGGCCGGGACAAAGCGGCAACTCAAGCCAAACACCAGCCTGCACCACCCCGCCATAAAGGCAGAGAGACAACGGCTGCAGGATACACTTATGGCCTACGACAAGACCTGGATAATAGAGCCGGTCAGACCAGATCAATATATGGATCGAGGGTGCATGCCCCAATGCGAGGAGACGACCATTAGACCTAGCGCGACAAGCACATCTTCAACCGGGCCGAAAACCACATACGTACTCCATCCGAACTGAGTCGTGATGTTGCCCGATATAGAGGTGCAGCACACCCCCTATGCTTTACCGATGAGGTAATGGAGCACCAGTTCCTAGAAGGGTTTAAACCCGTGAACATTGAATCATACGATGGAACAACGGATCCCGCATTATGGATTGAAGACTTTCTTGTCCACATCCACATGGCTTGCAGTGATGGTTTACACGCCATCAAATACCTCCCCCTAAAACTTAAGGGACCAGCTCGGCACTGGTTAAATAGCCTCCCAGAAAATTCTATTGGAAGCTGGGAAGACCTGGAGGATGCCTTTAGAGACAACTTCCAAGGCACTTATATCTGGCCTCCGGACGCCGATGACCTCAATCACATAGTCCAGCAGCCTGGAGAGTCAGCTAGAAAATTCTGGACCCAATTCCTAATTAAAAAAGAACCAAATTGTTGATTGTCTGGATGCCGAGGCTCTAGTAACCTTTAAACACAACATTCACGACGAATGGCTCACCCTACACCTCGGCCAAGAAAAGCTAAAGTCCATGACATCCCTTACATCAATCATGACACACTTCTGCACAGGCGAAGATAGCTGGCTAGCCCGTAGCAGCAACAGTACCAGCGACCCTGGCACTTCTAAAGCTAGAAACAACAACGGCAGGCCCCGACGCTACAAAAACAAACGTCGGAGCAACACTGACAATGCCGAAGACACGACGGTCAATGCCGGATTCAGTGGCTCCAAACCCGGTCAGCGGAATAAGACATTCAAAAGAAACAAAGACAGTTCATCTAGCCTGGACCGAATACTCGATTGACCTTGCCAGATTCACGGCACCCCTAACAAGCCTGCCAACCATACCAACAGAAGTTGTTGGGTCTTTAAACCGGCCGGTAAATTAAACATCGAGCACACGGGGAAAGGGTCGCCCAGCGAGGATGATGACGAGGAGCCTCGCACACCGAACACAGTGGGACAGAAGAAATTTTGCCCTAAGGTCAAAACAGTGAACATGATATACGTTACTCACATCCCCAAGAGGGAGCTGATGTCTACTACACAACCTTCTTCTTGTAGACGTTGTTGGGCCTCCAAGTGCAGAGGTTTGTAGGATAGTAGCAAATTTCCCTCAAGTGGATGACCTAATGTTTATCAACCCGTGGGAGGCGTAGGATGAAGATGGCCTCTCTCAAACAACACTGCAACCAAATAACAAAGAGTCTCTTGTGTCCCCAACACACCCAATACAATGGTAAATTGTATAGGTGCACTAGTTCGGCGAAGAGATGGTGATACAAGTGCAATATGGATGGTAGATATAGGTATTTGTAATCTGAAATTACAAAAACAGCAAGGTAGCAATTGGTAAAAGTGAGCAAAAGCGGTATTGCAATGCTTCGAAACAAGGCCTAGGGTTCATACTTTCACTAGTGCAAGTTCTCTCAAGAATAATAACATAACTAGATTGTATAACTATCCCTCAACATGCAACAAAGAGTCACTCCAAAGTCACTAATAGCGGAGAACAAAGAAAGTGATTATTGTAGGGTACGAAACCACCTCAAAGTTATTCTTTCCGATCAATCCATTGGGCTATTCCTATAAGTGTCACAAACAGCCCTAGAGTTCGTAGTAAAATAACACCTTAAGACACACATTAACCAAAACCCTAATGTCACCTAGATACTCCAATGTCACCTCAAGTATCCGCGGGTATGATTATACGATACGCATCACACAATCTTAGATTCATCTTCAAACCAACACAAAGAACTTCAAAGAGTGCCCCAAAGTTTCTGCCAGAAAGTCAAGACGAAAACGTGTGCCAACCCCCATGCATAGATTCACAAGGTCACGGAATCCGCAAGTTGATCACCAAAACATACATCAAGTGAATCAATAGAATACCCCATTGTCACCACGGGTATCCCATGCAAGACATACATCAAGTGTTATCAAATCCTTAAAGACTCAATCCGATAAAATAAATTCAAAGGGAAAACTCAAAGCATTACAAGATAATAGAGGGGGAGAAACATCATAAGATCTAACTATAATAGCAAAGCTCGCGATACATCAAGATCGTGCCATATCAAGAACACGAGAGAGAGAGAGAGAGAGAGAGAGAGATCAAACACATAGCTACTGGTACATACCCTCAACCCCGAGGGTGAACTACTCCCTCCTCGTCATGGAGAGCGCTAGGATGATGAAGATGGCCACTGGTGAATGATTCCCCCTTCGGCATGGTGCCGGAACGGGCTCGCGAGAGGTTTTTGGTGGCTACAAAGGATTGTGGCGGCGGAACTCCCGATCTAGGTTATTTTCTCGAGGTTTGGGGATTTGTGGGAGAGTTTGGCATCGAGAACAAGTTAGGGGGCCCCACGGAGAGTCCACGAGGCACAGGGGTGCGCCCCCGGGGGGTGGGCGCGCCCTCCACCCTCGTGGGGCCCACGGGCCTCCCCTCCGGTAACTCTTCATTCCAGTATTTTTTATATTTTCGAGAAAAAAATCTCCGTTGATTTTCAACGCATTCCGAGAACTTTTATTGTTGCACAAAAACAACACCACGGTAGTTCTGCTGAAAACAGTGTTAGTCCGGGCTAGTTCATACCAAAATCATGTAGAAATATTACAAACATGGCATGAATACATAAAAAATTATAGATACATTGGAGACGTATCAACATCCCCAAGCTTAATTCCTGCTTGTCCTCGAGTAGGTAAATGATAAAAATAGAATTTTGTGGAATGCTACTTAACATATTTATCAATGTAATCTTCTCTATTGTGGCAAGAATATTCAGATCCATAAGATTCAAAACAAAAGTTTAATATTGACATAAAAATAATAACACTTCAAGCATACTAATAAATCAATCATGTCTTTCAAAATAACATGGCCAAAGAAAGCTATCCCTACAAAATCATATAGTCTGGCTATGCTCCATCTTCATCACACAAAATATTTAATCATGTACAACCCCAATGACAAGACAAGCAATTGTTTCATACTTTTGATGTTATCAAACTTTTTCAACTTTCACGCAATACATGTGCATGAGCCATGGACATAGCACTATAGGTGGAATAGAATGGTGGTTGTGGAGAAGACAAAAAGGGGAAGATAGTCTCACATCAACTAGGCGTATCAACGGGCTATGGAGATACCCAGCAATAGATATCAATGTGAGTGAGTAGGGATTGCCATGCAATGGATGCACTAGAGCTATAAGTATATGAAAGCTCAACAAGAGACCGAGTGGGTGTGCATCCAACTTGCTTGCTCACGAAGACATAGGTCATTTTGAGTAAGCCCATCATTGGAATATACAAGCCAAGTTCTATAATGAAAAATTCCCACTAGTATATGAAAGTGACAACATAGGAGACTCTCAATCATGGAGATCATGGTGCTACTTTGAAGCACAAGTGTGGTAAAAGGATAGTAGCATTGCCCCTTCTCTCTTTTTCTCTCATTTTTTTATTTGGGCCTTCTCTCTTGTTTAGCCTCTTTTGCTTTTTTTTCCTTTTTTGTCTGGAGTCTCATCCAGACTTGTGGGGGAATCATAGTCTCCATCATCCTTTCCTCACTGGGACAATGCTCTAATAATGATGATCATCAAACTTTTATTTACTTACAACTCAAGAATTACAACCCGATATTTAGAACAAAATATGACTCTATATGAATGCCTCCGGCGGTGTACCGGGATGTGTAATGAATCAAGAGTGACATGTATGAAAGAATTATGAAAGGTGGCTTTGCCACAAATACAATGTCAACTACATGATCATGCAAAGCAATATGACAATGATGAAGCGTGTCACAATAAACGGAACGGTGGAAAGTTGCATGGCAATATATCTTGGGATGCCTATGGAAATGCCATAATAGGTAGGTATGGTGGCTGTTTTGAGGAAGGTATATGGTGGGTGTATGGTACCGGCGAAAGTTGCGCAGTACTAGAGAGGCTAGCAATGGTGGAAGGGTGAGAGTGTGTATAATCCATGGACTCAACATTAGTCATAAAGAAATCACATACTTATTGCAAAAATCTACTAGTTATCGAAACGAAGTACTACGAGCATGCTCCTAGGGGGATAGATTGGTAGGAAAAGACCATCACTCGTCCCTGACCGCCACTCATGAGGAAGACAATCAATAAATAAATCATGCTCCAACTTCATCACATAACGGTTCACCATACGTGCATGCTACGGGAATCACAAACTTTAATAGAAGTATCTCTCAAATTCACAACTACTCACTAGCATGACTCTAATATCAACATCTTCATATCTCAAAACAATCATAAGGAATCACACTTCTCATAGTATTCAATGCACTTTACATGAAAGTTTTTATTATATCCCTCTTGGATGCCCATCATATTAGGACTAAATTCATAACCTAAGAAAATTACCATGCTGTTTAGGACTCTCAAAATAATTTAAGTGAAGCATGAGAGTTCATCTATTTCTTCAAAATAAAACAACCGTCGTGCTCTAAAAAGATATAAGTTAAGCATGAGAGCAAACGACAAACTGCTTCGAAAGATATAAGTGAAGATCGATGAGTAGTCAAATAATTATTTAACTATGTGAAGACTCTCTAACATTTAAGAATTTCAGATCTTCGTATTTTACTCAAACAGCAAGCAAAACCTAATAAAATAAAATGACGCTCCAAGCAAAACACATATCATGTGGTGAATAAAAATATAGCTCCAAGTAAAGTTACCGATGAACGAAGACGAAAGAGGGGATGCCATCCGGGGCATCCCCAAGCTTAGGCTCTTGGTTGTCCTTGAGTATTTCCTAGGGGTGCCTTGGGCATCCGCAAGGTTAGGCTCTTTCCACTCCTTATTCCATAGTCCATCGAATCTTTACCCAAAACTTGAAAACTTCACAACACAAAACTTAACAGAAAACTCGTAAGCTCCCTTAGTATAAGAAAATAAACCACCACTTTGGGTATTGTTGTGAACTCATTCTAAATTCATATTGGTTTAATATATACTGTATTCCAACTTCTCTATGGTTCATACCCTCCGATACTACTCTTAGATTAATCAAAATAAGCAAACAACACAAAGAAACAGAATCTAACAAAAACAGAACAGTCTGTAGTAATCTGTAACTCTCGAATACTTCTGTGAATCCAAAAATCCTACCAAAGTAGGAAAACTTGAGCACTTTGTGTACCAATTCATAGCAAAAAGAATCAGATCAAAAGCATGTTTTGTTGAATTACCAAAACTAATTTACTAAGTGCAAAAGTTTCTG
The DNA here is from genome assembly GCF_018294505.1 of Triticum aestivum. Classification (NCBI taxonomy): domain Eukaryota; kingdom Viridiplantae; phylum Streptophyta; class Magnoliopsida; order Poales; family Poaceae; genus Triticum; species Triticum aestivum. The sequence goes on along the minus strand of NC_057801.1, from coordinate 88,125,752 downwards.
ATTTTCAGTAGGATCAATACAACTATCACCGTAAGCTATCCTGAAGGTCTTACTTGGCACTTTATTGAAACAAAGCTATAAACCATGATTACTACAGTAGCATAAACATGTTAACACACAAAAACAGTAAGGGTAAATATTTGGTTGTCTCCCAACAAGCGCATTTCTTTAATGCCTTTTTAGCTAGGCATGATGATGACAATGATGCTCACATAAAAGATAAGAATTGAAACATAATGGGAGCATCATGAAGAATATGACTAGCACATTTAAGTATAACCCACTTCCTATGCATAGGGATTTTGTGAGCAAAAAACTTACTGGAACAAGAATTAACTAGCATGGGAAGGCAAAACAAGCATAACATCAAGATTTTCAACACATAGAGAGGAAACTTGATATTATTGCAACTCCTAGAAGCATATATTCCTCCCTCATAATAATTTTCAGTAGCATCATGAATGAATTATACAATATAACTATCACACAAATCATTATTTTCATGATCTACAAGCATAGAAATTTTATTACTCTCCACATAAGCAAATTTCTTCTCATGAATAATAGTGGGAGCAAACTCAACAAAATAACTATCATGTGAGGCATAATCCAATTGAAAATTAAAATCAAGATGACAAGTTTCATGGTTATAATTATTATTTATAGCATACATGTCATCACAATAATCATCATAGATAGTAGTCATGCTTTCATCATAATAAATTTTCTCCTCAAAACATGGGGGGCTAAAAATATCACATTCATTAGCATCCCCAAGCTTGTAGCTTTGCATATCATTAGAATCATGGATATTCAAGGAATTCATACTAACAACATTGCAATCATGCTCATCATTCAAATATTTAGTGCCAAACATTTTTAATGCATTCTTCTTCTAGCACTTGAGCACAATTTTCGGAATCCTTATTTTCACGAAAGACATTAAAAAGATGAAGCATATGAGGCACCCTCAATTCCATTTTTTGTAGTTTTCTTTTATAAACTAAACTAGTGATAAAACAAGAAACTAAAAGATTCAATTGCAAGATCTAAAGATATACCTTCAAGCACTAACCTCCCTGACAATTGCGCTAGAAAAGAGCTTAGTTGACAGGGTGTTAGTGCCGCTTACCTAGCCTCCCCAGCAATGGCGCCAGAAAAGAGCTTGATGTCTACTACACAACCTTCTTCTTGTAGATGTTATTGGGCTTCCAAGTGTAGAGGTTTGTAGGACAGTAGCAAATTTCCCTCAAGTGGATGACCTAAGGTTTATCAATCCGTGGGAGGCGTAGTATGAAGATGGTCTCTCTCAAACAACCCTGCAACGAAATAACAAAGAGTCTCTTGTGTCCCCAACACACCCAATACAATGGTAAGTTGTATAGGAGCACTAGTTCGGCGAAGAGATGGTGATACAAGTGCAATATGGATGGTAGATATAGGTATTTGTAATCTGAAATTATAAAAACAGCAAGGTAGCAAGTGGTAAAAGTGAGCGAAAACGGTATTGCAATGCTTCAAAACAAGGCCTAGGGTTCATAATTTCACTTAGTAAGTTATCTCAATAATAATAACATAACTAGATCATATAACTATCCCTCAACATGCAACGAAGAGTCACTCCAAAGTCACTAATAGCGGAGAACAAACAAAGAGATTATTGTAGGGTACGAAACCACCTCAAAGTTATTCTTTCCGATCAATCCATTGGGCTATTCCTATAAGTTTCGGAAACAGCCATAGAGTTCGTAGTAAAATGACACCTTAAGACACACATTAACCAAAACCCTAATGTCACCTAGATACTCCAATGTCACCTCAAGTATCCGTGGGTATGATTATACGATACGCATCACACAATCTCAGATTCATCTTCAAACCAACACAAAGAACTTCAAAGAGTACCCCAAAGTTTCTACCGGAAAGTCAAGACGAAGACGTGTGCCAACCCCTATGCATAGATTCCCAAGGTCACGATACCCACAAGTTGATCACCAAAGCATACATCAAGTGAATCAATAGAATACCCCATTGTCACCACGGGTATCCCATGTAAGACATACATCAAGTGTTCTCAAATCCTTAAAGACTCAATCCGATAATATAACTTCAAAGGTAAAACTCAATCCATTACTAGAGAATAGAGGGGGAGAAACATCATAAGATCCAACTATAATAGCAAAGCTCGCGATACATCAAGATCGTGCCAAATCAAGAACATGAGAGAGAGAGAGAGAGAGAGAGAGAGATAGATCAAACACATAGCTACTTGTACCTACCCTCAACAACGAGGGTGAACTACTCCCTCCTCATCATGGAGAGTGCAGGGATGATGAAGATGGCCACCGGGGATGGATTCCCCCTCCAGCAGGGTGCCAGAACAGGCTCCCGAGAGGTTTTTGGTGGCTACAGAGGCTTGCGGCGGCGGAACTCCTGATCTAGGTTATTTCGGGAGGTTTGGGGATTTATAGGAGAGGTTGGCGTCGAGAACAAGTCAGGGGCCCCACAGAGAGTCCACGAGGCACATGGGCGCGCCCCAGGGGGGTGAGCATGCCCTCCACCCTCGTCGGGCCCACGGGCCTCCCCCCTGGTAACTCTTTGTTTCCAGAAAAAAATCTCCGTTGATTTTCAGTGCATTCCGGGAACTTTTATTTCTACACAAAAACAACACCACAGTTGTTTTTCTAAAAACAGCGTCAGTCCGGGTTAGTTCATACCAAAATCATGTAGAAATATTATAAACATGGCATGAATACATCAAAAATTATAGATATGTTGGAAACGTATCAGGAGCGCAAGCGCGCGTTAAGGGACGTCTATGCGATAGAGCCAGTCGCCCCAAAATTCAACCCATGGTCAGCATGCCTGATCACTTTTGATCGCAGAGACCATCCGACCAGTATCCGTCATGGAGGTTTAGCCGCGTTGGTCCTGTCGTGGTTCTAAGTCTGACAGTAGAATGGGGGGGTAGGTATGGAGAGGCAAGATCCTAGCTATGGAGTAGTTGTACACATGAGTGTTTAGCGAGTTCAGGCCCTTCTCGGAGGAAGTAACAACCCTACGTCTCGGAGCCCGGAGGCGGTCGACTGGTTTCTGTGTATATGAGTTACAGGGGTGCGAACCCTTTACACTGAGGAGGGGGGTGGCTTATATAGAGTTCGCCAGACCCCTCCGGCCCTCAGTTATGCAGGGTTAAAGTACATTAAGACAGGGGGTTACTGGTAACGCCCTCATAAAGTGCTATGAAGACTATTAAAGCTACTTAATGACAGACCGTTGCGTGCTGAGTGACTTTAGGTCTCCTGGCTGTCGAGTGGTTAGCTTCATGGTCGAGTGTCTATCTTCATCATCGAGTGTCCTTGGGTTCGTCGAGTAAAGTCCCTCTTGGTCGACTGGAAGGTAGCTTCTTCTAAGGGTGTCCTTGGGTATGGTATCCTAGACAGGTCCATGATCCTACTCTAGGTACATAACTTCATCATCAGCCCCCGAATGGATCGAGGTTCGAGTGAGGAAGGAGTTGATGATTTTCTCCGACCTATTTCCCGTGCTTTGATTATGTCGTATCCTAGATCAGCGATTTTTCTTTTTGGCGTTGTCATCAACTTTTCTTTCAGTCGCCTTGATCCATTCCTTTCTTCTGTCGAGTGAACTTTTGAACTTTAGTGAACTTCCGAGCGACGGATCGTAGGAAAGATATCGTCTGACAGATTGATCTGTCGTTAGCGGATTTTGTGGGATCAGAATTTTGGGAAGCACGCGAAACGGGGCGGACCGCGGTACTCGGATGGGATAAGGCGCGGACACCTCGATTTCTGCGCCGCCTTTTTCGCCACGTATCGTGCGTGCGCGACTGTTTCGGGATGTGACAGGACCGCCCGGGCCTACTCGTCAGCCACTCGGAAGTGTCCTTATATAAAGCGCCGGGTAAGGGTTTTTGAGCAGTGCCTTCCCATTCTTCTCTCTGCCCTCTTTGCCTCCGCCCGCTGCACCTGCTCTCGCCTCTGCTTATCCACTCCTTGCGCGCTTCGCCGGCGACAATGGTGAACGAGAAGACGGCGGCCTTGGAGCGCGCGAAGAAGGCGACGGCGGCGGGGAAAGCGAAGGGGAGAGCATCCAGTCGGGGCGGATCTTCGTTAAGATCCCGCCTGCCAAAGGGTTGGGTCCAAGGGGATTGGATCCGTTCGACCATCACCGAGACGGATCTCAATGATCTGGCCAACGAGGGTCTGATCCCCCATGGGTCAGCAAGGCTTCCGGGGTCCGAGTGCCAACCGCAGCCGTAGGAGGGTGAGTGCGTCCTCCTAGCCACTCATATTGATCGTGGATTCTCTCTGCCGCCGAGTGTTTTCTTCCGAGGGTTCTTGAACTTCTTTGGGGCGCAACTCCACCATTTCACTCCCAATTCTATCGCCCATCTCGCTGCTTTCGTTTCCATGTGCGAGAACTTCCTGGGTTATCGACCTCATTGGGGTCTCTTTAAGCCCATATTCACCTGTCGCTCACAGACGGTGAAAAAGGCGAGTCCGGGTGACGAGAGGACTAAGGTTATCCAGATGTGCGGGGGTCTTGGGATTCAGATGAGGAATAAGAGTACTTTCTCGGCCATGACCCTTCCTGAGTCGGTCAGAGGGTGGCAGTCGACTTGGTTTTACTGCCAAGACGAGCCGACGCTGGGGCAGTCGACTGGTCTCCCTTCGTTCTCCATGGACCGAGTGGACAAACCCTCTTCTGTGAAGGTGCTTCCTGAGGAGAAAGCTCAGGTAAAAATGCTGATGGAGCGCGTAGTCCAACTCGTTAGGGACGGAGTGACGGGTATGGATCTTCTGGAGGTCTTCCTTAGGCGGCGCATCCAACCACTTCAGTACCGAGGCCACCCGATGTGGCTGTATTGTGGTACCGAAGACACCACTCGGGTCCATCCAGAAGCGGTCGACGACGCCACACTGGAGAGGTGGGTGGCCGCAATCACCGGGAATAAGGATAACCCTCTAGGGGCTAGGAGGATCCCACCACTCGACTGTACCTACACACCAGACACGGTATGGCCACTTATTTCCAGTTGCAGTCTTGCCTTATTCATTCTGCTTCGCTGTGAATTGGTCGAGTGATCTTTTTTTTTTGCTTTGTTGCCTGACAGGCCACCACGGAGTTATACTCGATGCCCAATGGAGCGCAAACACCGACTGAGGAGGAGGAAGGAAGTGGGGGCGAAAGCCCGGAAGAGTGGGATTCGGATGTTGACGACGATGATGAGGGCGATGACTCTAGTGAGGAGGAAGAAGATGAGGAGGAGGAGGAAGTTGTACCTCCTTGCTCGGAAAGACGCTCGAAGCTTGCCCATGACCCCGCGGTCGAGCGTGGTAAGGGGGTCGCAACCGTCACGCAGTCGTCCAAGCGCCCTCGGACTACTTCTCCGGTGCCGACTGAGAAAGCTCCGAAGCAATCTCGAGTGGCACCATCGAAGTCGGCGAAGGTCTTGCCGAAGGTGAAGATGGTGACCCCCACTATCTCAGGGTAATGGTGTAGCTTGAGTTTGTCTGTTTCGCATGAACTTATTCTTGGTTGACTCATGAGCTAATCGACTGTCTTCTGAAAACTGCAGTGCTGCTACTTCTGATACCTCGGCCAGAGTTGAAGATCAGGAGATGGAGGATGCTGTTACTTCGAAACCTGGTATGACTCTTGTAGTTTCGTATTCAGTCGATTGGCTTCTTGTCTCTAATTTTGATTCTTTTTCTGCAGCTTCATCTAACGTCGTTATCGACCTTCCCGACGATGATGACGAGGAACCACCGAGGCAGAGAAGGAGCAAGAAAGCGTCTGCTGGCAATGCGACTCAGGATGTGCCAGCACCCGAGACATTGCTTGTGGAGGAAGACAATGTCACTCGGCCTACCGTAACCTTTGCGGTGCCGTTGACGAGTGCTCGTCCTTCTTCGTCGAGTGCTGCTCAACCCTCGCTTTTCTCAACCTACCACGTTCCAGAAGACCAAGCTAGTGCTGCTAAAGCAGCAATACGCCAAGCGGGGGTCATGATGGAGCAAGTGAAGCCAATATGAGAAGCCAGACATGCATCCTATGACGCTAGTTCAGCTCTTCAGAGTAATGTTGAGGTCAGTCAGTCACTGCCTGTTCAGTCGGTCAACTCTTCTTTCTGAAATTCCTAGAGTTACACCCACTGGGTGTGTCGATTGAAATTCCGGATTAGTGGGGGCACGCTGAGTGCACCCACTGGGTGTAGTCCCCAAGGCTATGGTCGACTGCTGGCAGTCGACTATAGTCTTTATGTCTTAAGTTTTTTCCTTACTCGACTAGGTCGAATAGATTCATAAACCGGTGGGGGCACGCTGAGTGCACCCACTGGGTGTAGTCCCCGAGACTGTGGTCGACTGCTGGCAGTCGACTATAGTCTGAAGAACACCTCCCATTTTTTTTATTGGTTGACTGGTCGACTCTAATTGATGAAGCTAGTGGGGGCACGCTGAGTGCACCCACTGGGTGTAGTCCCCGAGACTATGGTCGAATGTTTGTATTCGGCCATAGTTTTAGAAATGCTACGATTTTTCCTTAGTCACTCGGAAGTGAATTGTCTTTGACATCTGTCGATTGGTTCTTCGTAGAAATCCTGCGACCTTGCGGCTCGTTACACTGAGATGGAGAACAAACATATCCAGCTCGAGCTTGATCTGAAACTGACCCAAGAGAACCTAACGAAGGCGAAGGAGAAGGTAAAGGTATGTTTGGTGAGGTCTCCGACGACTGCTTTTGCCTCTTGTTTGTTTCAGAGTCTGATCTCCCTGTAATTTTGCAGACAAAGTGAGGGATGCCTTGAAGAAGAAAGACCTTGACTTGGCTGAGTTGCAGAAAGTGGTTTTAGAGAAGACCAAGCTCGCAGATGAAAAGCTGGCTTCAGTTACCAAGCTTGAAGAAGAAAACAACAATCTGAAGGCTGCTCTTGATGCTGCCAACAAGGAGGTCAGTCGACTGAAAAGTGACAAGGTTGCCCTGAATGACAAGGCCAGCGAGTTGGAGGGAAAGAAGAACGATCTGGAGGCTTATCTGTGTGGACTAGTCAAGAAGCTATTCCTCATGCTTGAAGGTAATCCTTTGTAACAAACAGACGTTTCAATTGTGATCTCCGACTGTTGTCTTGAATCAGTGGTTGTTCTTGTAGAATTTTGCCAGAACTTTGAAGAGGAGACTGGTCGACTGGAAATAAACCTGGATCCCATCAACTCTCCCGTGAAAGATGAAGTCGCCATGAATGTGCTCCGGCTTGAATTCGCGTTGCTGCCGTCGTCGACTATCTTGCACGGCTGAAGGTCGCAACTTCTTGCATCGACACAACACTCTGGCCAAGAGAGACGCTCCAGAACGACCTCGAGTCTCTGATGACTCGACTGAACGAGGTCCCGAGTCGAGTGCGGGAGTGGAAGAAGTCTTCGGCCATGTGTGGTGCGGATGTTGCTCTGTCTCTGGTCCGCGTTCATTGCAAGGATGTGCGAGAGGACAAGCTGGTGGCCCTTAGGGTGGCTAACACCAAGAAGCACAATTTCCGATCCTTCATGGAGACCTTCATCGCCGCCGCCACTAGAATTGCAGATGGAGTCGACCTGGACGAGTTTGTTGCGCCTTCCAGCCCTCCACAGGAGGGGTAAAAAACTTCTGAGCTTGATACTTTAAATTTGCCTTGGTATGCCGAGTGAGTTTTGTAACCAACAAACCTTAACAGGCCTAGCGCCTGAGCACTTTCGGTTCTGTTAGGTGTTATCCAAACTTGGATTCAACGTTGAATATGTTTGCATTTGGTTTGAGGCGTCTTTTGCAGGTTAAAGCGAAGCGCTCATTGCAATCGACTTGCTCCCCAATATACATAGACGAGCACTGGGCTGCGACTAAGCCTTTGAGTGAGAGGTTTGCTCTCCACTCGGTAGGATTTTCAAAAACTTAGGCGAGCACTGGGCTGCAGCTAAGCCCCCGAGTGGGAGGTCTGCTCTCCACTCGGTAAGATTTCAGATACTTAGGCGAGCACTGGGGCTGCAGCTAAGCCCCCGAGTGGGAGGTTTGCTCTCCACTCGGTAGTATTTCAGATACTTGCGCGAGCACTGGGCTGCAGCTAAGCCCCCGAGTGGGAGGTTTGCTCTCCACTCGGTATGATTTCAGATACTTAGGAGAGCACTGGGCTGCAG